>NW_026267213.1:265142-267691 GCF_000697945.3 Frankliniella occidentalis | reverse complement strand
ATTATATTATTATTTGAACTTACCATACTGGCCTACATCAACCACAACAAATTTGTATGCATCGTCACAAACAGCAAGCAGAACCATACTGAAAAACTTCTCGTAGTTCCAGTACTTTGATCCAGTATTTGGGGGGGCTTTCACCCTCATGTGACGCCCATCCACTGCACCAACACAATGTGGCATTTGCCACCGTTCCAAAAATCTTGAGGCATTACTTAGCCACATTTCTTGTGTTGGTTGGGGCAGGTAAATAGGCTGCAGAGCCTGCCAAATAGCTGTACAAGTTTCCCCAATCACTTTGTGGCATGTAGATCGACCAACACGAAACTGATCATGGAGGCTTTTGACTGTTCCTCCTTGAGCAAGATACCTGAATCACACATATTGCACTTTAATAATGATGGCAACAATACCAAATCAAAGGTTAAAAACAAAGACAATTTACACACTTACCTAAGGGTCATTGCAAGGCGATGTCTTGGAGACAAGGGAATTCTGCGACTATATTTTATCAAAAATGGGGCAACTTGTGCATGGAGCCATTCGAATTGTTCAGGCCACATTCTACAGGCATCGAAAAACTCCTCGTGGTCTTCAACAACTGTCTCAGCAAAGAGGTTATGGTAGAGTCCTTGCTGCTCCCTACGCCTATTGACGGGCCGAACCCACCAGCGGCGCCTCCCTCTACCTCGGCCCCGATGCCGCAAGTGATCTTCTATTCTCCTTCGCAAATGCAAGGCAACAACAATTACTCCCGAAACGATAAGGGCCAGCAGTACTCGGGTTCGGTCAGGTACGACGTCCATGTTGTTTGTTATCTTTCGCAGCTTCTGCTAGCGCCACTAGCGCTCGGCGTCCACGACAGGAAACAGACTCCCGCGACCGCGCCAACGACCGCGCCTACGACTGCGACCTCTATTGTAGACGAGCCTTAAGCCGCTCAAGCGCGCTAGCGCTGCAGCGGTAGTGAGGTAGGCAGGCTGGCGGGGGAGGGGGGGGTGGTGGTGAAGGAAGGCGGGCACTTCCGACAATACCGGAAGAGAGCGCGACAGGGTCCCTAGCGGAGGGGGGGGGGGGGCGGACAGGGGAGCTTGCTTGGTTGCGCCGCCGTCCCATTCTCTCGTGATGTGCCGGCGCTGGAGAATAACTGGCTCCTTTCGTGAAGACGTGTCAAGTAAGTGCTACCAGCCCGCCGCTTCTTGTTGGCACGTGGTGTCCGCCCTGCTCGCTACTGCTCATGTGGCCTGTCCCTTGCGCTCTTGTCTAGAACCCATCGAGGCTCATCACTGCTGGGAAAGTCAGTCAGCCACCATGGAGATGTTGGATCCGGAAAGCGGCGAGTGGGAGGTGCTTGTGTCGGACGAGGGCACACCCCCTCGCCCGTCCTGCTCGCCCGCGCCGAACGTGTCCATCTTCGTGCTCCCCTTGACACCAAGCTCAAGCCCTGGTCCTTCCGCCGAGCCGGCCGGCGATGTCATGGTAGTCGATTCGTCGCCCGAGCCAGTGCTCTCGCCACGTGCTCGCTCGGGTCCGCGACCCGGCGTTGTGTCTCCAGCCCTCAGCGTCGTCGCCCTGAGCCAGACGCCGGGGGCCAGCCCCTTGGCCTCCAGCACGTCCACCACGCCGTCGAACGTTGCATCGGACCCGGATTGGGCTCCCGCCTCCTGTAACTACTAGGATCGCAAGTGTTATTACGTAGGAGTACGTGCAGCAGCCCGTAGTGGCTGAGCGTTAGTCAGTGTGCTAAAATTCTCAGAGGCAACGTTTTAAAGAACACAGTAAAGTATACATAGAAGGCCAGGGAAGCGTGATTGAAGAAGGGGGGGGGGGGATGAGAGGGAGGGGGGAGGGACATTGGAATATTGGAAAAAGAACAAAAATAAAAATGACACTCAAAATCGTAATGGTAAAGTTATTGGCATATTCCATTTGGTATTTTACATTTTTAATGTTACTAATGTTACCAGTTTGAAAGTTTGTTTCTATTTGTCATGTTCAGTCCTCAGTCCCCAGTAATTAGAATTGGGAGTGTGATGACTTTTGACCTCAACAAATGAACACTGTTAAGATATTTAACTTACAATTTATTGAACAATAGTAGAACATCTAAATATCGTAAAACTCTGGGTAAGGCAAACCCATGTTACAATCAGCTCAAGAAATTTTATTCAATACCCTCACTTGCCTCTGGTGGAAGTGAAATTATATCAAATAATATTCATTTTAATGTGTTGAAACTCCTCCCATATTGAAAACTTTAATTTGTCATTCTTTGATTCATTTTCATCTTATCTCCTGGAGATGTTTTAATGATCACGAGTCATTTAGTTTAATAATTGAAAGTTCCGTAATATATCTCATCATAGAATGTAATTTAAATTCTCTCACCATTTTATTTCAGTATCATTAGAAATAATATGGCTCTAGAAAAATCTAGTCTATGTAAGAGAATTGTAAATCTCGTTCTGATTTTGAACGGCTTATCCTACAATAAGTTGCGACTATGGCTCTAATATTGTTCGGTCCCTTGCAAGTATATTGCTATT
>NW_026267213.1:264583-265053 GCF_000697945.3 Frankliniella occidentalis | reverse complement strand
AGTGAAGTGAAAGTTGAGTAAAAGTTGATAAAAAGTGAAAAGAGTAAAGTGGAAGTGGCAGGAAATTTGAGCATGTAACATGCAGTTATTGTTAACACGTTCCCTGCGGCGTGACCACTATGTGGTCACGCTTCATGTTAAATCATAGGCACTAAAATTTTGCCGCAGGGAACGTGTTAAACGTTCAAAGAAACTTGGGCAGAGGGGGAAGCGTAGAGTGTGTCTCGGTAAATTAGGGTATTCTCCTGAATTGAAAGCAGTGAGAAAGGTGGACCAACCTTACTACTTACTACCTAGGTGGTACCTACTTTTTAAGGTACTGCTCTAAGCATCCCTAAAACTAAATCTCCTTTGGAAATAGGCCAGATGATGGGTAAGGCGAGAAGGACGGATCGGGAGAGAATGCAGGAAGCGGCACACTTTCGTAGAACCCCCCCCTTAAAATTTGCCCCGTAGACACGAGAAAGGGA
>NW_026267213.1:262620-264227 GCF_000697945.3 Frankliniella occidentalis | reverse complement strand
TTTAATAACTGCTGAGAAGGTATCAAAGTCTTCAGGTGAGAGCAAGAGCCACTTGCGCTCCCCCTCCCCTCGAGCGCCGTGCTACCAACCTACCGCCACCAAACTACGAATTCAAATTGAATGATCGCTTATTTCAAACATCTTATATTTAACTTCTAAACTAAACTCGATACGACCCGATGTATACTGATGCTTCGTGCGCAGTTTGAAGTCAATTGAAGTTGCCGTCTTTGAGAAACGTGTGTGATTTCAGATAGATAGACAGACAGACAGACAGACAGACACACAACCAAAGAGTTCCCTGCACCTCATGACAGCAAAGGCTTCGCTAACGCTCAGCCAAATACAGTGCAGGGGAGGGGTCGGAGGGGGAAGGACCGCGCTGCGTGAGCCCCATTTGCTGATGTTTGTTGTTCTTGTTGCTGTGCAGGTGGGAGCAGTGCTCGTATCTTCCCACTCTCCCGTACAAGTCGCGAGAGTACTCCCAGCCCCCGCCGCCCTGGATACCAGGTGCGGAACCTGGCGGACCCGTCGCCCTCAACTGCTCGTGGTCGCGCTGCCGCTCTGCCTCTCGGCCGCTTCTTTAGGCCCTCCTACACCCGGCTGGGATCCGGTGAGTACACGTCTTGGGCTCAGTCTTGACCATGCCCCGGACCGCGTGTGCCCACGCAACTGGGCCTGTCCCGCTGCCCCGGCCCCAGCGTCCGGAGCACGGTCTAGTTGTTGTTATTGGGCCGTGGTGCCTGGGGAGCTGCTCCTTCATTAATATCATTGTCCTGTGTCCACAGAGTCGCCCTCCTCCAAATCCGAGGGAGAGGATCATGCGGTGCTGCAGTCGCGAGCACGGTCGCCCTCCCCGCTCCGCCGGTGGGCCTCCGGCCCTCGTGCTCTCGACCTCCAGACCGGGGTCACGACCTGCCAATTTGACTTCCCCTCAGACGAGGATCAGGGATGCTGCCGCATTCTCCTAGTGGCCTCCGATTCCGCGGCTCTGGCCCTCGAAGAGGGAAGAGAAATTCTCTGATTATGTCCTGGAAACATACATTGATTCGAAAAGGTTTGTACTATGTTCCTATGTTATTGTATGTTAACGTCCCCTTGTCTATTGTAACACATCTATTTTTTATTTTTATTTTTTAGGTTCCCCCCGACATTGTGGGCTCGTGCGCCGTCGTTGTCCGAACCAACATCCACAAACGCCGCCGAGAACTACAACGGTCGATACAACGACGGGCACTCCTCAGCACACCCCAACATCCACAGGACAGTTCAGGCTTTGGTGGAGCAGCAAGAGGAGGTCTACATTTTAGAAAGAACCATCCGTGCCAATGAACCATTCAAAGTTAAAAATGAAGCACAGAAGGTCAGAGAGGCAACCGTGAGGGCATGGGACGACTTAAAGGAGGGGAGGAAAAGTGTCTACCAATATCTTGTCTATGTTGGTACAATAAATAAAGTTTTTAAATTGCAGCGTCAGAAGAGGGCATGAATTTGCAATATATTTTAATATATTCTACTTGTACCATTGCTTGTACTTCTGATTTTTGACACTTTACATTTTTGTATCTTGACTTGAGATTTGCTTTTTGACTTTTACTGTACATATG
>NW_026267213.1:258309-262570 GCF_000697945.3 Frankliniella occidentalis | reverse complement strand
AATCGATCATTTGATCATTTTCACCTCATTTTTGTCAAGAAATGCGCCATAGCGTCGAAACGGTACAAGATAGAGCGAAACGGACGAAATTTTCGCCAGGAGGACTCTACTTTGACGAGTTACCCCTTAGGAACCCATAAAAAAAATATTTGAAAAAAATACATTTAGCGACCTGTGGTTTTTGATTTTTTTAAAAGGTAATTTTTGAGCTAGAATGCCTATCTTCGAACTCGATCTGTCTTTTTTTGATTCAAAACGACCCTAAAATTCCCAGATCGCTATCTCAATTCATTCTCTAGTTATCGTGCGGACAGACAGACAAACAAACAAACACACAAACACACCCACAAACAGAATGAAACTTTTCGGGTCAGTGGAGAAATGGGCTTCGCTAATCGCTCAGCCAACAATTTGTTGTATCACGGATGGTGAAAAAACTGCATATCCAAATTACAGATTTTTTTTAGAGTGATTTGAAGTACGTTGATGTGGACTCTGGCGTAGTTGCGAATGCGAAAGCCCCGCAGGCCCCTCCGCACCAGGATGGCCACACCTCTGCACCCCCGCGGCGGCACCCCCTCCATTACCCAGGTGTAGTGCCAAGTGTGCGGCGTCTGACGGGGAACCTTGGCCCCCTGGAGGGCGGCGACGTGGACGCCGAGCCCGAACAGGACCTCTTGGAGAGTCTTCAAGGCTCCCGGGGCCGCCCCGCCTTGGATGTTCCACGTCGCGGTCTTGATGGTGCGCTCGCCGTCAGCCTGGGAGCCGTCCTCAACCCGGGCCCCGGGCCGGCCCTTCCAACCTGGGCGTACGGGCGGTCAGCCCCATTGTTGACACCCCCAAGTAGCACACGCGGCCCGCGCCAAAACATGATGGTTACGCACCGGCGGCCAAGCCGCACAAGGCGAGAGACAGACGTATCAGTCTGTCTCGGTGCGTCGCGCGGGCCAGACCACGGAGTTCCTACTAGAGTACGTGATTATGAAGCCGGAATTTGACTCATTACTTTCCTAGTCATCCCCTGACCTGGTAGACCCAGCCATGGTGGAGATGCTGGGATACCGCACTGCTTAGCTGTGGTTTGGCTTAGGCTCATTTAGATTAGTATTTTTTTTTCTTTTTATCTTCGTGCTAGTTAGGTCTGTAGTTAAGTTTTAACATAAGTGTCGTATTAAGTTTACTGTGTGGGGGAAAGTGTGAATAGTGAATAATGTCTCTTCTACCTGCGACAACGCAAGAGGACACCGAGACATACGACATACACGTCAGTTGGAAGCATGCGGAGCCCCTGGATTGAGTAAGGGTTCCAAGTGTAGACTCAACCGCCCCACCTTCGACCTGCGACGATCAAGTGACAACAATGAAGATGTAACCCCCTGCGAGAGTTTTGGACAGAGATACTAAGGACAACGTCCAGCGTACTGCACCAAGTCTTCAAGGAAAAACGAAGAAATCTTAGACCTTCCTCAGAGCTCAAGAAGAGAGATTTCTTTCGCATCACTATCTGACAGAAACTATGAGAAGAACTTTTTGGAAAAATTTGATACTGCCCCTCTTCAGATTATAATTAACGCTGTTCATGTTTTTATCACTGCTCCCTTCCACCTCAGCCACACGTCAGGAAGAGCCTGTATCGAAAGAGGAAATCCACTGAGTTTTGTCAGTACAAACCTGCTCACTAAGAAGAAAATATGTCGAATCAAGCCGACTCAAATGCATGTTGTGGACAGGTCTTCCGGTGAAAGGCTGCGCTGTTCAGGACTTATCATCCTGCCCTTCAAAATCAACAACTTTGTTTTTTTCCCATCCTCTCTTTGTCATGAAGAAGGCTCAGTGCCATATGGTGATCGGTATCGATTTCAATACGCGATAACCACTTGTCTACAATTTCGGTAGTCATGAAATCTGTTGCAATGTGGAAGACAAGTGTACGACCTTATCGAAAATGTCCCTTTTTCTGCTGGATGGACGACCATACGTTCCATATTATGTCAGAGAAAACATTCAGCGAACTGCAGAAACAGCAACTTAACTCGAGACTCCGCCAGCCTACCAAACCCACCAGCACGGAGCGGCAAAACTGTAACAGCGGGAGAATGGCAAGGTGTCAACCACTCACTGAGATCAAGTAGCCGCAATGAGTGAACTGACCCCTCCTCGCCCTCCGCACTCAGTTATAAAGGCTCGTCTACAATAGAGGTCGCAGTCGTAGGCGCGGTCGTTGGTGCGGTCGCGGGAGTCTGTTTCCTGTCGTGGACGCTAGGAGCGCTGCGGAAGGAAACTGTTTCCGTTCGGAGCACATTGCTTTTGATCAACCACATGATACTAGTGGCCACTACACGATACGTACGCGCTCCGCGACTCTGCTTTCGCGAAACTTTGCTTTATCCACCAAACCTGAGATAATTAGTTTTGTTCCACTTCGGTCTGATCTTTATTCTGATTGTTTTGTACACGTTTTCGAGATCGCAATGGATACGACAGAGACAGGTTATGGTAATGATGTTTCTGAAGCAAGGAAGGAGTTTTTGCGGACTTTTGTGGCATTGGTGAGACCTTATACTTTTCTGTACAACAATTCACTACGAGGATATTCCAAGAGCAATGACAAATGTTTGACTTGGGCTGAGATTGGTAAAGCTATGTCATCTGAAAACCAACAGTACTCGGGTGAGTATATTCTCGATCGTGAAAGTACAGTTAATTTTCATGTTTACTAAATCAGCCCATTGATGTCATTGTAGGTGACGATGTGAGATCTCTATGGTCCAAATTAAGAGACAAATATGGCAAAGAAAGCAGGAAGGTACTTGTTGGCAGGGCCCGCTCCGGTGCTGGGACTGATACTGCTCCAGTTACCAGTAATTGGTTTCTTTTTGACGATATGTTTTTCCTGAAAGACATCATCAAACCTAAAAAGTGAGTGTCCATTTACATTGCCCTAATTATGTTCAGTAAAATTATTCCCTCAAACTGACTGCTGTATTACGGATGTTTGTTCGCAGTACTTCATCAAACTTTTCAGCAGTAACATCTCCGTTGCCTCCTCCTGCACATTGTTCTGTATCACTACCAAGCACCAGCAGTTCCTGCTCTTCTCTATCTTTGAGTAGTGCTTCATTTTTGCAACAGAGTCCAAGCACTAGCACCTCCTCATCTACTTTCTTGGAACTAGCGGACCCTGATGATCCTCTCCCTGCTGCCCTGCTGGCAGCAGAAGACTTTGCTAGTAGCATAGAGGTGCCAGTTGCAGTGTGTAGTCAAAGAAATACAACATTTCAAAATCCAGGTCGTTTCTGTTTCCTTTAATTTAAATTCTACTGAATTGTTTTCAAATATGTTTACTGAGAGTAGAAGTTTATATATATGTTATATTTTCCACTCAGGAACAGCAGAATCACTGCGAAGTGCAGCAGCGCAAATAAACCCAGCACGAACTGTACCCCCCTGTGACATTGGAAAAAAAAGAGTTCGTCAGTCTCAAGAGGAAGTTGATCAGCTCAAGAGATCAAAGGATGATCTCTGTTCTCTAACTTCGTCTCTGACAAGTGCCCTGAATAGTATTGCTGCCCCCCAACCAGCTTCTGCAACACCACCTCCACCACTGACTGCTGCGGAAAAAGCAAAGTTCTCCCCACAAGTAGAGCTGCTTATTGGCTCGGTCAGTGTTGCTCTAAGTAAAGTGCCAGTTGAAAGGCAAGTGAACTGTATAATAGAGATGCTCCAGGTTGCTGGAAAATATTCTGAATAGAATTAATATTTCAATTAAGTAGGATGCACTCCCAGTATTTTTAGTTCTTTTTCTCTGTGATATATGAAACGCTGACTTATAGGCAACAAGAGTTCCTTGCAAAGTTCCCTTTATTTTATTTTCTATTGACTCATTTGTAGTATGAATCCAGTTAAACTATTATTTTGTGACTTAAAGATTATATGACCAGTTGTTTCGCACAAGAGTTCTACTTTTGTTTGCATTTTGTTAAAGAGACTTGTTCAAAATAAAGAACACATATATAGATGTCATGACTTGACTATATTTTTTTTAATAATTTCAGTATCACAAATAAATAAAGAAATTAAGGTAAGGGAGGGTGGGGCAGTTAGTGACAGGGGCAGTTAGTGACACTTCTGACCCCAGGCCGTCCAATTGAATTTTCGCACCAACTTCGATCGGCTTAACCAAGTTTCAGAGCTCGAAAAACATTTGCCACAAGGCGGTGGTGTTCGGCAAATTGTTATGGCGGTGGTGAAACTTTGAATG
>NW_026267213.1:253107-258259 GCF_000697945.3 Frankliniella occidentalis | reverse complement strand
CGAAGGCCCGCTACATCATTCGATCATGTTCTTCAGCAAATCGCGTGACAGAAATGGTCGGGCCGCAGGCCCGACCATCGCCGCCGGCAGGCCAAGCAGGCCCGGCCCCTGCCGAACGGAGTTGCCGGTTGAGCGAAGCGGAGCTGGCAACTTCGTTTGGCGGAAGGGCGGGCCTGCTTGTTTAATGTAGTTCTTTGGAAATAAGTTAGTTATTCGACTTGTCTAACTTTTCCCTGCAGTATGTAAGATCGGTATGTATTAAAATCGGACGTATTTCAACATCGATAACTCTCCTTTTGACATGTGTTTTGTTACGTTGACTGACTAATATTCGTTCGCGTTATGATAAGTTACGAAGCCCTGGTTCTATACCCTAGTAACACAAAACTGTCGCACATAGTGTGATTTTTATCTACTGTCAAATTATTGTGACGATAACGAAAATCCAAAAGTGATGGCTTTTCCGTAGTCAGTTGTCGCTGGTCTATCAAATTCAAACCATCTACCATTCTGTTGTATTTTTATCGATTCCTAATCGAATCCACAACAGAGGTTTTTCGCTTCCACAACGATAGCTGGCCGATAAAGATTTTCCTTTCGAGAAAATAAGAAAGTATACCGATAGATTCATTTTTCTCATTTCGTATATCGCACCGATAGTTTGTATCGCTTTTCTACTGTTGTCCGACAGTCGTACATCAGTTCTGTGCTACTAGGGTATCTCATCGACCGTAGATTTCGGATTTGGTATCGAGAAAAAATTTTAACTTTTAATAAACTTAAAAGAATTCATCGAACATAACCCACTTCAAATCTGGGCTCTGTTGCTCAAACGTGTCAGAGGTATAAATTCTGAGCAGAGAAAAGATGCGCGAACGGTTTATGATCAGTCCGAAAGCAAAAAGGCCTCGCCCTGAGGGGGCAATAACTCCCTTTTGATGTGTACACATGATTCCCGAAATACTTGATTCCCAGTGATTCCCGTCCGCTTATTTATATTTCTTAGGTTTCATAGTGGTAGAAAACGCTTATTTCAACTAATTTGTATCAGTTCCGCTAGTTTCCCGCTTATTTTAAGCGATTTATGTTGATTTCGATAAATTTTTAACCTGATGATTCCCAGGCAGGTGTACACATGATTCCCGGAGTTATTGCCTCCTCGCCTCGCCCACTTCCCGTTTTCGACAACATAAAATTGGGCCTCTTTTGAACACAATTTTGAACAACTTCTTTCGCCATGACAGAGATCTCAGTGATCATAAACCCTTCGGACATGCTTCCCCTGTAGGATTCTGGTCTTAGATGATCGATCTGACTTTTCTTAGTCTAATGAGAGTTGTTACACTACCAGAGAATGTTTTTGCAAATTTTAACGTTCAATATCTCAGCTTGTTTATGAGTTAAAGAGCTCAAATTTTATATTTAGACTCCTGTTCTGGTACAAAAGGGCCATGTAAAGTTTTATTTAAATCGGACAACCATTTTCTGCGAAAGGTCCCTTCTTAATAGTGTTAGTGTGGTGTTCCCATAATATTTCTTGGGAACAATGTTCCATAATTAATGTCACAGGGAGCAAGTCGCAGCTGCTCTGCAAATAAGCAAGGACTCTGTAACAAAGTATGTGCAAAAGGGTTATGAAGTTGAAGAAAAGGACTATAGTACACCTGAAAAACTGAGAAGTAAGAAAAGGCCAATTAGAAACATAGACAAGTTTACAAAATGTGCTTTTAGTAGCCATAGTCATGAATTTCATCGTAATACTATGGATTATTGTAGTTTGGAGTTTTGATGTAATTTATTTTGTAACTATTTTGCAATTAAATCTAATAATGCTTTTAATATATCCTCAAAGGATGGCACATGACAACGGCAAACCTAGCTGAGGTGAGGGTGCTCCCTACGAAAATGCTACAGTTACAAGCAGTACTTTGACGAGTTACCTCTAACAAGGGAACCAAACCAAGATAGATATTAGCACTCGCAGAGCGGAAGCATGCGCTTCAATCCAGTATCGTCCCTTCAAAACACGCTCGCACCCCAAGTACAGCCTTGTGTCAAGACCATACAAGGGCTGAATGATGCTTTGCGAAGCCGCCGGCACGGGACCCCGGAGTGATCCTAGAAGGGAAGTGTTTTTGCAAAGCCGACCCCTATGAAGGACAGCGAAAGTCGCATCGCCCAGAGGGGTCATTGGCTCGGCCCAGGGCCGTGACTAATCTCGTGAGTGTGTTATTTAGTATTGGCAGGAGGCGAATATCCCCGGAGGGTAAGGTACAGGGAGAAGGGGGTGGCGGCCGGCCTAAGCTCGGCAAATGTCACCCCTTCCTCAGCAACAGACGATACAGGCATACAAGTAGAGCAAGCAACTTCAATAAAGCAGGCAGGTCATATGCTGACAGCGTCATGCGCAAGCAGGCCTATCTGCCACCAACACCAGGCACTTCTGCGGGAGGATGAGGGGGGGGGGGGCAGGGGAAAAGCCCAGTAGGCACCCCGCTACACGCCCGGCTTCTTAGTCTTCGTCTTCCAAGGAGGAGTCGGGCACCATCCGTTGCTGGTGCCGGAGTGATCCTGGGTTGAGGGCCTCGTCCTCCGAGGAGTCCACATTTTGGACCGTCTCCTTCAAGTAGGCCTTAAGCGGGGGGGTAGTGGGTCATGTCGGCCTCCACCGAGGAGGCAAAGGTGAAGCGGGGTCTGCTCTGCTTTTTCAACCCAAGGTCAAGGGCCGCTGCGATGCGCAGTGGGTCCCCTTCCGGGCGCCGTCTGATATGCCCCAAAAAGCCTATGCAGGCACGTCAGACCGCCCGGGTCACAGAGGCTGCATGTGGTCATCGGACGACCGGGAGGTCTTTGGTACGGGCGTCGCCTCGTGTCCAGGCGGATGGCCCTCAGCATGACGTCCGATTCCTGCCGGAGGGTGGCCCTACAGCGCTTTGTGTCCGAGGCTGTGGACCGCTCGTACGCCGCTGATGGAAGCACCGTCGTTGTGTACAGCCGCTCCAGGGTGTTGTAGGGCATAGGGTGCTGACGGAGAAGCGGCAGGATGGCCGCAACAGACCGTTGCGCCTTCCCGAGCCGATGATGCACAGCGCTGCTTCTGGGGAGGTGAGAAGATACACCCAAGTAAACCAAAGAATCAACTCTTGTTACCTGGATGCCAGCACTGGTCCATCACGGCCCTGAGGAAGTACAGGTGGTCGTCCGTGGAGCGCCGCGCATGAAATCCAGCCTGGTAAGGGTATGGGCGGGACCTTCTCTTGGAGAAGGTAGAGGAGATGGGCCGCCAGCCGCCAGTAGCATGTAGACCACCGAGCACAGCGAGATGGTTCTGTAGTCCTCAGTGGTCTGCGGCCACGGCACCTTCGGAACTGGATGTCGAGCCGAAGTCAGCCACTGCAGGGGGAAGTCCCCTTTCTGCCACGCCTCGCCCAGCAGCCGGGTGAACTGCCGTATGTACTACAAGTCGCTGGCCTGCTGGAAGAGCTCGACTTGTAATCCGTCC
Source organism: Frankliniella occidentalis (assembly GCF_000697945.3). Lineage (NCBI taxonomy): Eukaryota > Metazoa > Arthropoda > Insecta > Thysanoptera > Thripidae > Frankliniella > Frankliniella occidentalis. The sequence continues at coordinate 254,757 of NW_026267213.1, read as the reverse complement.
GGGCCCGGCGCAGTCATGGATGCAAGACACGCCCTGACTTGAACTTCGGTGGGAGCGTGGAAGCGCCCGCCGTCCCCATCAGGGCGCCCCCGCCGCTGAATAGCGGCTTCCCGGTCGCGGATGGTGACTCCAGGCGGGCGGCGCCCACCGCGCCTCCATGACGTGCGGAGATAGCGGTGCACCGCCACCAGACGACGTGCCGGCCGCACCCTCTCGACCGCCTCGAAGATGGAGTCCACCTTGCGGGACTAGTGCGCCCCTGCAACCTGCCGGACCGCCCTGTCCGCTAGCCGCAGGTCCGTAGCTCGCTGGAGATTTCCAGGGTGACGCGCCGCCGCCCGAGCAGCCGCGTGACGCTGGTTTGCTGCTGCTTGCCGCCCTGGGGTCATGGGAGAGGCCGCCGCCAGTAGAGCAGCGTTGGCTGCTGTGATCATCGCCCGGCGCAGCTGGTCCCAAGAGAGATGCTCTGCTCGGGCGAACATTCTGGAGAGGGCTGCGTCGAGTACCGCGCGGTACTCGGCCTGCTTGTCCTCTGAGGATGTCAGCATGTCTAGGTTCCTATCCCGACGCTGTGGGGCGGAGTCGTCCCTACGGGCTCGTCCTAGCCAAACAGCTCCCTGTGGGCGAAACGGCTCTCCCCTCCCCCTGGGCAGCTTCAGCTTCGCTGTGAACAGCTTGTGGTCCAACGAAAAGGTGGGGTTGTAGGCGGCCTGGATCAGCCCGACCCACGGGAAGTTGGTGAGAACGTGGTCCGGTTGCGAGCGCGGCGCGTCCGGGTCCGCCGCTCCGTCTCCCTGTTGCCAAGTGACCCCGCATCCACGGGCCTCCTTCCATGTATGTGGTGATCACTCGGAGTCGAAGGGTGTGGGCCACCGCCAGGAGGGCCGTACCCGCCTGGTTGGAGGTCGCGTGCAGCAACTTGGTCCCGTAGACGTCGCCCCCGGCCTGGCGATCCTCCGACCCCAGATGAGCGCTAAAGTCGCCCAGGAGTAGTTTCCAGCGAGTCGGGTCAGCGATTATTGCGTGGAGAGCAGCCAGTGGGCTCCGCTGCATACCCCGCTGCTCCCTGGGCAGATTGTCTGACGGGACGTGGGCGGTGACGATGGTGAAGGGCAACCCCGCGAGCTCCGCCTCTACACTCTAAGAAAAATTACAAATTTCTGTATCAAATTTGTTACAGTTTTCTGTATCCGTGCACTGTGATACACCAATTTGCATCAGTGATACAACATCTTTCAATAGCTTACTAGCTATACGAGGGGGTACTCACTTCCAAAAGTAGGTGTACATGCTGTCAAAAAGTGAAAGTGAGAGTGATAAAAAGTGGAGCTAAAGTGAAAAAAGTTGAGTTAAAGTGAAAAAAAGTGAAAAAAAGTTGAGTTAAAGTGCGCAAAAGTGAAAAAAGTTAAGTCAAAGTGAAAAAAGTTGAGCAAAAGTGGAAAAAGTGAAGCGAAAGTGAAAAAAGTTGAGCAAAAGTGGGCAAAAGTGAAACGAAAGTGAAAAAAGTTGGGCAAAAGTGGGCAAAAGTGAAAAAAGTAAAGCCAAAGTGGGCAAAAGTGAAGTGAAAGTTGAGTAAAAGTTGATAAAAAGTGAAAAGAGTAAAGTGGAAGTGGCAGGAAATTTGAGCATGTAACATGCAGTTATTGTTAA
>NW_026267213.1:248875-253057 GCF_000697945.3 Frankliniella occidentalis | reverse complement strand
ATTGGTCAAAGGCGAAGTTGGGAGGTAATCTCGGTTTGTTTGGTACTTGTGGATACGATTCAGATCTTGACGAGACCCTTTGGGTCGATTTTTCTTTGTTTGATCTTTAGTCGTGACGAAACATGCCGTGTGGCTCTCCTTGTTTATTTTGATTTCTTTGTAGTTTATTTGTTGCTGTGCACTTCGCGCGATGTACCCGCCTGAAATAAATTTATGTTAAACGCCTGACTCACCCCATAAAGTGGCCGCCTCTTCATCTGTTTGTTGATTTCCTTGACTTGACTTCAAATCTTCAGGGTATCTTAAGGTGTACTCCTAAAAAACGAAACTCCTGCGGCAAATCCTGGCAACCATCCCTAAAGGACTAAAAGGGGGTATCAAAGAAAATGGGGTAGGTCAAAAAAGTCATTTCTTTTAAAGATCCCCTAAGGGGTAACTCGTCAAAGTAGAGCCCTATTACAGCGACAATTTCATCCGTTTGGCTCTATCTCTAACCGTTTAGGCGCTGTAAGTTCCTTTTTGACGAAAATAAGCTTAAAATTGCTGTAGTGAACAATAAGGCTCAAAACCGCAAAAGAGGAAAGAAACTTTCTCCCCCCCCCCAAACCCAAAAAACGTTTACCAAGCAGAAGGGTGGGTTGTAGTCGCGGTGCGTCACCGTTACATCCATTTCTCGTGTCTACGGGGCAAATTTAAAGGACGACGAACTTTGCGGGCCGAAGGCCCGTTACATCACTTGATTATGTTCTTCAGCAAATCGCGTGACAGAAATGGTTGGGCCGCAGGCCCGACCATCGCCGCTGGCAGGCGAAGCAGGCCCGGCCCCTGCCGAAAGGAGTAGCTGGCGAAGCGAAGCTGGCAACTTCGTTTGGCGGAAGTGCGGGCCAGCTTGTTCTGATACAAAACGACCCTAAAATTCCCAGATCCCTATCTTAATTTATTCTCTAGGTATCGTGCGGACAGACAGACACACAAACAAACAGAATGAAACTTTTCGGGTCAATGGGGGTGATGGGCTTCACTAATCGCTCAGCTAAAAATATTTTTATTATGGTGCCCTAGGGGGTTACTCGAAAAAGTGGAGTCCTGTGGACGAAAATTTTGTCCGTTTTCCTTTAGCTCAAACCGTTGAGGCGCTAGAGGTTATTTTTGACGAAAATTAACTAAAAAATGTGCAAGCATGCCATCTTAGTGGAGGTGATGGGCCGTTGACGGGCCTCTCCTGCTAGCACTTACTCGATAGTATGCCAAACGCTGCCCAAGGTGTTCCATCAGCGTGGCTGTGCTGGTGTGGATGACAAGCTCAGCAAACAGGACGGTGTACAAGCTGGTTATGCAGCATGCCAGACACGCAATCTCAAACGGTGACTTCATTAAGCCAAATGCCTGTCACAGACATCAAGCACTTAGAGGGAATTACAAAAATCACATCAAAAACACATTGACAGCTGGACGGAAATGCGGAAAGAACAGCGGTTGACCCTCGGAAGCACGCGCCTAGGCTAGGAGACGTAAAAATCCATCGAACCGGGAATCGACAAAACATGACGAGGGAATACTGTAGGTAAAAATTAAAAATACACTCTGAGCATAGGCCTACGTTTACCCATGAAGTCGATTTAGATTTTAAATACCACGTATAGTCAGAATCTGTAAACCACATTTGCTGTCTCCACTTTGAAAACAACAACCGTTGAACTGTTACCTAACTCCGAAAATAACTGCTTTGATGAATTGCATTACAAATTAGACTCCAAAGTGTATTAGTTTTATATTTTGGAGTTATGTTAAAGCACAGTTCTCTACTCAAAAGTGATATTGATTCGTGAGACTAAAATATCTGCTCGACGACTGTACCTGCAACTACAGTTCCATCTTGTATAGAGCACTGTAGCCAACATTGTAAATGTAAAACCAGTGTGACTGCTGTCACTATATAAATAAAATTACAGAACAATTTAGAGTTCTGGGATGCAGATTGAGTCGATTGAGTACAGTTAGTTTGCAGTTTCAGATAGTAAATCGCATCTGCAGTTCGATACCTACAGTTCAAACTGCAGTCATGATGCAGACCCTTTCACGCGGGGTGACGTTTGGTTCGGGCCGCCTTCGGTCGCTCCCCCCTCCACCTCGGTCGTTGTGTAGGGCCGCGCAGCAGCCGGGCGTGGAGATACTCCCTGCTGCTCCGTGCAGCCGCCGCCCGACTGGGCGCCCTCCTAACACTTCGGCTTAAGATAAGAGATTTAGCGGGCTTATGTAAATGACCTGGTGTCTGTCTGTCTCCCAGCTTTAAATCCCTTAGGGAAATCATCAATGAATAAACCATTCCGGTAAAGCAGAAATGCAGAAGAATGCAAGGGACAAGTCACTATATTATATCGTAGCGATTTTTGTTTTGTGAAAAGTTTACGGAAACATAAATAAATATTTCTGGAAGAGATGCGCTTGCTGCAACGCCATCTCGTGGCAGTTGCTGGTGAGATTAGCTCCACAAAATCTGTAGCCATTTGTCTCTCTTTCGTTTACATCTACACGGATGGCGTTCTGCCCTCACTCTGAAAATTCACCAGTACGAAAGTTGGAAGTGCGGGATAAAGGTCCTACACACCTAAGTGTAGGTCAAGCTTGTGCTACTCTTAAAACTCTAGAAATACGCTCTATGTGTAGGCCATTCCCACCCTTCATCGAGTCGCCATCTTTTAATAGAGTTAGTGCGGGCGCGGGGAACGTTGCTGGTTTGGGCTGACTGCATTGCCGCTCATGTCCCGCTCTACACATTCGCGGCCTAGACTTTGGTGATTTCCATTCACTAATGAACCAAAGTTGTACAACTCTTCAACACATGCCAGAGCACAGGCACAACAACTCTGTTGCACACTTACGAGTGTTGAACAGTTGATCACTTAGTTTATCAGTGTAGAGGGGAAACAGGCATACGGGCATGCGTTTATTCTTCGGTTCTTTTGATCATTCCTGAGGATGTGAATCATGATCATGATTTTGTGGAGGTATTTTCACCAGCCTTACACGGACCGTAAGTATATCCACTGTGGACGTAATAATCGCAGACGTTAATTTACGTCCAAGTCATTGGACGTATTTTCGCAAAGCGCTTCATTGATGTCCAAACTGCTGTGGACGTATTTACCGTGGACGTGTCGGTCCGCTACCAGGGTGGCCACGCAATCGGAGATTTCAAATTCCCTGACTTTTCCCTGACCTTTCCCTGACTTTTTACGCAAATTCTCTGACTTTTAAAGGTGTTTTAAGTGGAACCTTTGCCTCTCAAAAAATTGAAAATGCTACCGAAAGTTTGAAAACACCGATTTGGGGCAGGATTCAGCCATTTTCCCTGACCAACGTTCAATTTCCCTGACCATTATTTTATTCCCTGACTTTTCCCCGACTTCCAGGTCGCGTGGCCACTCTGGTACCGAAAATTCTTTGCAAGCTGCAAAGAAAATAATTTAAAATACGAACCTATTCTGAGCAAGCATTTTGCAGTGAAGCGGCTCGGGCTCATGTCTGTTGCAATCCGGGCTCATGTCCGGGTCTTGAGCCCGTATTGCAATAAACACTGAGCCCGGACGCATTTTCAGCTCCTGAACGCGCACTTCTTGAACTGAAATAGTGCGGGCTCAAGTCCGGGCTTCCTCGTGCTCAACCTCAGGCGGGCTAAAATCGTGATACCCTAGAGATTTCCTCGCGTACCTCTGAGTATTTTCGCAGCCACGCGTGGACACTCGAGGTCTCGTAGAAAATGCCGATTAGGACCATAATGCATACAGCCACCGCGTATAGCGGGTAGAGTCGCCACAGCACTAAGCGGCTCCAGCGGACGTAGGCCGTTAGCGCAGTCTGAACAAAGAAAAAAAGCTACGTCGACGGACGTATCGAGAAAGGAGATGATGCAATATCTTCAATTTTTTACTAGGTAGATGTACACCAGACCACGTCTCGCGTAACAGGCTTCGCGATATCTCACGACACTCTGTTACTCTGCATTCGGCCCCGAAAGTCACAAATTTTGTTTCCCGGGGTTTTATTTTAACGAGTTCCCCACCGGAGACCATCAAATATCTGAGAAAAAACATTGAGATGGTTTGGGGTCATTTCCGTGTGAACAAGCAGGCCCGCCCTTCCGCCAAACGGAGTTGCCAGCTCCACTTCGCTGCGCCGGCA
>NW_026267213.1:243911-248080 GCF_000697945.3 Frankliniella occidentalis | reverse complement strand
ACAGACACGAGAGCGGTTGCATAAGCCCGCTTTAATGCTTTTTTAAAAGCAGAAGGGCGGGCTAAAAACAGCCTCTGGCGCCTCAACGATTAGAGATAGAGCCAAACGGACGAAATTTTCGACCACAGGTCTCTACTTTAATGAGTTACCCCTTAGAAAACATTATTTTTTTTTTTAAATTTAAACGTTATTAGTGGGACCTGTGGTTCTTGATTTTTTTTAAATCCAACTTTAGAGCTAGAATGCTCTTCTTTGAATTTGATCTGTCTTTTTATGACACAAAACGACCCTGAAAATCCCAGGTCGCTAGCTCAATTCCTTCTCGAGTTATCGTGATGACAGACTAACAGACACACACAGACGCGAAACTTTTTGATCATCACTGGAGTCATAGGCTTCGCTAATCGCTCAGCCAACAAGAATAAACAAGTTACAACCCAATGCAAATGGTTTTTCTTTATCATCTCCAAGTAGTCCATGGACTACTATTGACATAATAAAACTAAGCTCAAGAAAATAATTTACCCTAGAGCCCTTATCAGAATTTGAGCGCTATCCAGTCTCGGAAAAGTTTGACAGTCACATCTCAAGAGGTATAAACATATCGGACCATGTAGTGACACCATAAAATGACTGAGATAAGTTGCAATGCAAGCAAGTGGATTAGGATGTTACCATAACATAAGAATTAATCATTTTAACCAACCTATCAGAAATCAGGTAAATCACAATAAAAGTCAACTTTTTAGGCTAAAATCCATATCAAATCACGAAACACTGTTTGCGCTGCGACGCGCCTGGCATGCATCTACCTAGGCCTGCGGCGCTGACACCCGAGTCGGGTACCGCAAAAATGTACTCAAATTCCTTCTCGAGTTTTCGTGCGGACAAACAAACACACAATCAGAATGAAACTTTTTTGGTCAGTGGAGTAATGGGCTTCGCTGATCGCTTAGCCAATCACTCAAAAACCCAACTTTTTAGGCTAAAACCCACATCAAATGTTATTTTAATACAAATTACAAGTCCATCCTCTTGTTTTGGCATAAACAGGTAGATATACTCTAGACCACGTCTTGCGTAACAGGTTTTGCGATATCTCACAAAACACTGTTACGCTGCGACGCGCCTGGCATACATCTACTTAGGCATGCGACGCTGACACCCGAGTCGGGCAAAGGCCACAGTCGTAAGTAGGCCTTTGGCCCCAAAAGTCACTAATTTTGTTCCTCGAGGTCAGGGACCAGTAACTTACACTTTGGCGTTACGTTGCAAAATACATAGTGTACCGATCAGTTTCGTTCTCTTTGTCGTTACGGTATAATAACGGTAACAGAACTGGTCCATCATCGGTTTGGTTACAATTTGTAACCTGTTCGCACCGGTTCCAAAGGAAACGTTTCATGGAACGAACTTTTAACAAACTTTGAGATGTAACGTTACGAATCGTACCGACACGAAATGGTAAAAGCCACTCTGTTACAATTTGTAACGTTACAGGTCTGAAACTGTCCCCGAAAAGACATAAGTAACGTTACGAATAACACAACAATAACGGCCGCAAAAGTTACGTTACAAAACTTTTCCCCCGACGATTGTGCAACCGCCACGCCACCGCGGGCGACTTGGGCCTCAAGCTCGATACCACCTACCACTGCCTCGACCCGGAGCCACACGGAGTGATAGGAACAAATCCATGCCTTCGCCTTCCTCCGCATCCAGGGCAAATTCAGTCGAGACCGGAGCAGCTCAAAGAAAAGCATTTCCCCTGCCCGGTGTTGAACCCCCGACTGGGGAGCGGCTGCCCGAGACGCTCTCCACTTTTTTTTTTTTTTTACATCCAGAGCCAGAGCAGTTCGCTGCAGAGTGCGGGCAGCGCACCAGTCTGGTTCGCTCGCCAGTCGCCGCTGGCCACCGCTTGCCGGAAGGAATTCGCGAGCGGACGGCAGCGGTGCGCTGTGCGCTGCCCGTTGCCACCAGCAATGCGCTCCATAGTCCAGTGGAGAGCGGCTAGGGCAGCCATCCTCAAAGTCGAGGGATCGACGCCGGGTATGCGATATGCTTTTAAGTTTCTTTCTTTGAGCTGCTCCGGTCTTGACTGAATGCCCTGGATGCGGGCGGAGGAAGGCACCAGAGCTCTGCAAAAGTCGCCTCGTCGACCGACCGAGCTCGACCGGGAGGCGGTCGGCAACGACCGCGTGCAGATGAGAGGTGAGGAGGGGAGACAAAGCGGGTGCTCCTCTCCTCACCTCTCACCTGAACGCGGTCGGTGCCGACCGCCTCCCGGTCGAGCTTGGTCGGTAGACGAGGCGACTTTTGCAGAGCTCTGGAAGGTATGGATTAGTTCATATCACTATGGGTTAGACCAGGGGATTCTCTGCGCAGCCAGCCACAATCCAGGCGAAGTCCATGGTGCATTCAGCCGTTTCTCTCGGGAGGGCGTAGGTGTAGCTCCTGGTCGAGGCAGTGGTGGTAGACAACGAGCCCGAGACCCGAGACGCCCGCGGAGACGTGGACGTGGCACCTGCAATCTTGTCCGACTGGGAAATTTTTGTAACGTAACGTTTGCGGCCGTTATTGTTCCGTTATTCGTAACGGTACATCTGTTTTTTTCTGGAACAGTTCAGATCTGTAACGTTACAGAACGTACCTCTAGAATGTAACGGAACTACCTGCATCGGTTTTGAGTAACGTTACATTTGTAACGAACATAATAACTCAGACGCACGGTCTGGATCGTATTTTGTAACGTTACAAAAAATGGAACTGTACAAAATGTAACTTTATTCGGTTACTGTTACGTATCATGGAACTCACTACATGTTCAATTAAGTTACCGGTGCGGTAACGTAACGGAAAACTCCGAGAAAATAACTTTTAATTTGTTATGTTACTGGTCCCTGCTCGAGGTTTCAGTTTGATCAGTTACTCCACCGGACACCATCAAATATCTGAAAGTTAACATTCAAATGTTATGGGGTCATTTCCGTGTGAAAAACTCCCTCTGGCGCCCAAACTGTTAGAGATAGAGCCAAACGAGCAGAATTTTGGACCGAATAAGGGTTCTACTTTGATGAGTTACTTCTCAAAAAGATGTAAAAAAATATTTTCTTTAAAAAATGTTCTGGGCTTTTTGTTTATGATTTCTTTGACACGTTACCTTTTGAGCCAAAGGGCTCAAAATCGATAAAGTTCTTCCTTTTTTTGATACAAAGCTACAATAAAAATTAGAGTCTCGTAGCTCAAACCGTTTGCGAGTTATCGTGCGTACAGACAGACGGACAGACAGACGCGAAACTTTTTGATCATCACTGGAGTTGTAGGCTTCGCTAATCGCTCAGTCAATAAAATTAAATTCAACGGTTGAAACTCAAGTGAAATTAATTATGGTGTTTGGCCGTTATTCAACTTCGGAAAAGTTTCAGAACCACATCTCCAGATGTGATGGCTAATCCCTGTCAAGTCTAATACATTTCAAGAATATGAAGAAATTAGGGAGATCAACAGCTTGTCAATGGAGCCAATCTGCGAAATTGCTGAGGCAAGACTCAAACTCAAATTTCTAGAAGTTAACGTAGTAGGTGTATACAGGCCACTTGGTGCTGAATCTGGTCTTAATTGGTCAAAATCACTGTATAAAATCGGGCTTGGATACGGAGCCTGTCGCGGCGTTCCGTATCTCACTTTCGGGAGTGATTTTGGGAAACCTTTCGGAGATTTACCGTTCCTGACGAGTTTTACATGGGCTAGCATAGGGAAGGGGGTACGGAACGCCCAACAGACTCCGTACTCAAAACGGAAACTTCCAGATCAAAATAAGCGGGACTTTTTCCGTACCCACATAATTTTTATGTGCGCTCTGGAAGAGGGTACGAAACCCAAGGTAGAGACGCCGTCGGTTAAACAAACGGCACATTTCCGTATGGGTGACCGTGATTATTTTCTACAGTGGGCTTAGATGCTTTAAACGATAGTTTACTTATTTGAAATCCAATGACAGAAAGTGTAATCCTTGCACGACACTTTAATGTAAACCTATTGCAGTCTACTGTTAAATCTCTTCAAATCTTCAAGTCTGGACAATGCCTCAAAGAGACATCCTAGAGACATGCTGAAGCCCCCTTTTCTTGCACGGGAGGATGCGTACGTACGTCTGTGTGTTGGGGGTT
>NW_026267213.1:241797-243781 GCF_000697945.3 Frankliniella occidentalis | reverse complement strand
GGGGGGGAATGGGCCAAGTGATAACTGTGATACACATGCACGCGCGCGACTTGAGGGTCTCTGCCTGCTGCAGTGTCGTTCACTATCACATCTTCTTTGTGTTATTTTAGGTGTCTGACGCAGCACAGAGCGCCAGCTTTGTTCTTAGTGGCATCCTCCTGCGAAAGGCCTGCTCGTGACGGAGTGTCTTCGGAAGGCGGCGGAAATTATGTGCCCTGAGATGGTCGCAAAATTTCAGGCCACCAGTTTGTCGCCCAACACGATCAGTAAACGGGCCAAGGATATTTCGGCTGACCTCGAAGGACAACTCCGACACAAGTGTTCAAACTTTGTATTTTTCTCGCTGGCTTTGGATGAGAGCGCGGACGTGGTGGATACTGCCCAGTTGGCAGTTTATAGCCCACCCTTCTGCTTTTAAAAAAGCATTAAAGCAGGCTTATGCAACCGCTCTCGTGTCCGTCGGTCGGTCTGTCCGTCGTGTACGAGGAAGAAGATGAGCTAGAGGTCTCCAAATTTCAGGGTATCTTAGCGGTCACTCCTGGACAACGAAGCGCCTGGTGCAAATCCTGGCTACCATCCCTTAGGGGGTGAAAGGGGGTAACAAAGAAATAGTGGTTGGTCCGAAAAGTAGGAGAAAAATATTACCCCTCCTAAGGGATAACTCGTGAAAGAAGAGTCTCTGACCGAAAATTTCGTCTGTTTGACTCTATCTTGCACCATTTGGGCGCTACAGTGCTTTTTTCGACGAAATACGGCGAAAATGACCACGTTGCACATAAAGACGTACGAGGCTACGCCGCGTCCGCCACGCCACGCGTTGTTGCGCCGAGCCGAGCCTAGCCGAGCCTAGCGGAGCCCTGAGCCGCCCGAGCCGAGCCACGCCCGAGCCGAGTCGGCCGTGCTCCCCACCACCACTGGAGCCGCGCACCGCCCCTCCTCCCCGCCCCCGTTTCCCCACCCCAACCTCTTGGCGCGGGGCAGAAAAAATAGAAACAATACCTCGTTTTCTAAACTTTCATATACAACGACGCGGGGGAGGGCAGGGGCAGGAGATGTGGGTGCAACTAAACATATTGCACTATTGCAATCTAAGTGGTACAAGTAGCCGGATTCGCAATCGCCGGTCTCTGAGCTCGGGCTGGTCGGCGTCCCGCGAACTCCCACAGAAATATTATAGACTGGAATAGAACTTTTGACTTGGTATCATCTGCTTTCACGCGAGGGGGAAATCACTAGGGTTCGTAGCGTACGGACTATTTCGTAGTATTTCTCCTACCATTTCGGTTATTTCTCCTGCCATTTCGGCTATTTCCCGCCTATTTCGGATTATTTCAGGCTATTTCGCGCTATTTCGGAGTATTTCAGGGGTATTTCGCGACTATTTCACCGACTATTTCGCGTCTATTTCGTCTTTATTTCGCTCTATTTCGCTCTATTTCGCCTCTATTTCGCCTTTATTTCGGACTATTTCGGGGGAAGGTGTACGAACTATTTCGCAAGTGATTTCCCCCTCGCTTTCACGATCCGTTTCTGGTCGGAACTTTTTTAGCAGATGATACCTTACAACCTTACACTAAACATGACTAGACATAAGTATACATTAGTAATGTAAGGTGTCATTGCTTTAACTCTCGAATAGGAAATATTAAAGGGAACCAATAGGAAGAAGCTCATATATTGCGCTAGGCGGGATGGTGAAGCTGGTGTCTCGTCGCTCGCGCGCGTCCGCCACGCCGCGTCCGCCACGCCACGCGTTGTTGCGCCGAGCCGAGTCGGCCGTGCTCCCCACCACCACTGGAGCCCCGCACCGCCACTCCCCCCGCCCCCGCTTCCCCACCCCAACCTCTTGGTGCTGCGGGTAGAAAAAATAGAAACAAAACCTCGTCTTCTAAACTTACATATATACAACGACGCGGGGGAGGGCAGGAGATGTGGGTGCAACCAAACATATTGCACTATTGCAATCTAAGTGGTACAAGTAGCC
>NW_026267213.1:237275-241747 GCF_000697945.3 Frankliniella occidentalis | reverse complement strand
CCGGTCTCTGAGCTCGGGCTGGTCGGCGTCCCGCGAACTCCCACAGAAATATTATAGACTGGAATAGAACTTTTGACTTGGTATCATCTGCTTTCACGATCCGTTTCTGGTCGGAACTTTTTTTACAGGTTTCTAAGGGGTAACTCACAAAAATAGAGCCCTTTGGAAAATTTCGTCCGCTTGGCTCTATCTTTAACCATTTAGGCGCCACAGGGAGTTTTTCACGAAAATAAGCGAAAAAATGTTCAACCCCGCATGCTGCGTCGAAGTGACGGGAAGTTGACGGGCCGAAGGCCCGTAACTTTGTGTACATTTTTGCGCTTCCCCACTCGGGTGTCAGCGCCGCAAGGCCTAGGTAGATGTATGCCAGGCGCGTCGCAGCGCAACAGTGTTTCGTGAGATATCGCGAATCCTGTTACGCGAGACGTGGTCTGGCGTACATCTACCTAGTAGCTAGTTAAAAACAAGGGGGAAAAGTCACGTTTCAAGACTTTTTCGACAAACAATACAAACTTAAAACTGCGCGGTTCGTTTTTTGTTGGCTGAGCGATTAGCGAAGCCCATAATTCCACTGACCGGAAAAGTTTCATTCTGTTTGTTTGTCTGTCTGTCTGTTTGATTGTCTGTCTGTCCGCACGATTACTCGAAAAAAAATTGAGATAGCGACCTGGGATTTTCAGGGTCGTTTTGTATTATAAAAAGACAGATCGAGTTCGAAGATGAGCATTCTAGCTAAAAAATTGGCTATTTAAAAAATCAAAAACTACAGGTCGCAATATGTATTTCTATCAAATGTTTTTTTTTTTTATGGGTTCGTAAGGGGTAACTCGTCAAAGTACAGTCCTATGGACGAAAATTTCGTCCGTTTGGCTCTATCTTGTACCGTTTAGGTGCTAGGCGGCATTTCTTGGCAAAAATGAGGTGAAAATGATCAAATGGTCGATTAAATCGTTAGAAAGACTTCATTTCGAAAAATTGTATATCCACTCCTATTACCCCGTCTTGGGTGTAAGCGCCGCAGGCCTAGCTTTATGTGCGCCAGGCGCGTCGCAGCGTAACAGTGTTTCGTGAGATATCGCGAAGCCTGTTACGCGAGACGTGGTCTGGCGTACATATAGCTAGTATTTTCTTAAGCAAAGCAGAAGGGTCGGGTGTAGTCACGGTGTTGTCCCGTTCGTTACAGTCTTTTGTCATGTGAAAGGAGCAAATCTCTAGGGGCGCAGGCCTACCGCCGGAAGTTAGTTTACTCAAATAGCAAAGTGACTTACCGGTCACAATATTTATTTGGTTATTTTCTTCAGTAAATCGCGAGACTGAAATGGTCAGGCCGCAGGCCCGACCATCGCCGCCGGCGGGCCAAGCAGGCCCGGCCCCTGCCGAACGGAGTTGCAGCGAAGTGGAGCTGACAACTGCGTTTGGCGGAAGGGCGGGCTTGCTTGTTGGCTGAGCGATGAGCGAAGCCTATAACTCCGTCTGGTCGGAAAAAAAATTTTTCTGTCTGTCTGTCTGTCTGTCTGCACGTCCGTCTGTCCGCACGATAACTCGAGAACGAACTGAGAGAGCGACCTGGGATTTGCAGGGTCGTTTTGTGCCATAAGACAGATCGAGTTCGAAGATGAGCATTCTAGCTCAAAAAGTGGATTTTTAAGAAATCAAAAACAACGGGTCCCAAAAATTGCGTTTTTTAAAAATATTTTTTTATGGTTTTCTAAGGGGTAACTCATCAAAGTAGAGCCCTTTTGGGCGAAACTTTTGTCTGTTTTGCTATAGCTCAAACAGTTGAGGCGCTAGAGGGTATATTTGACGAAAATAAGCGAAAAAATGTACAACCCTGCATGCTTAGTGGAGGTGATTGGCCGTTGACAGACCGTCAGGCCCGTACCTTTGTGTACATTTTTGCACTACCCGACTCGGGTGTCAGCGCCGCAAGCCAAGGTAGATGTACGCCAGGCGCGTCGCAGCGTAACAGTGTTTCGTGAGATATCGCGAAGCCTGTTACGCGAGACGTCGTCTGGCGTACATCTACCTTGTTATCCGTGGCATCGACGAGGCCCTCGACATCACGGGGGAGCTCCTGACTTTCATTTCTTTAAAAGGAAACACACTTGTAAGGGACATTTTTGCTGCTTTGTTGCAAGCATTTGACACCTTCAACGTGTCCTGGAATAGTTATGTTTTTTCGATAAATTGTCACTGCCCCTCACCCTCTTTCCCCCGTCTCCTAGAAGTCTACTTTTCCCATTCATTCTGTCCTTCCCCGGTTCAGCGCGGTACTTAGTTGCTGTTTTTTTTTTTTTCTTTTTTGCAGTTTTATTGGTTTTGCGACGGCGTCGGATGGTGCGACATGGGCGATGGGTGACATAAAAGATGGCCTTGTGGCCCTTGATCGGAAACACATGTGGAGGCTCGGCCTTCCGGACGGTATTCTACACGCCTTCTGTATCGTGCATCAAGAAGCACTCAGCGCTAGCGCTCTGGAGGCGTCTGATGTTATGGATTTCGTTACTAAAGTGGTCAACAAGATGTGAACAGTAGGGCTGAGCCACAGGCAGTTCCGTTCTTTTTTGGAAGAAATCGGAAGTCAGTATGAGGACATGCCGTATTATTACAATAAGATGCGGTGGCTATGTAGGGCCAAAAGATTCTTTGATTTGTGTAAGATTTTGGTTGGTTTTCTAAAGGAGAGAAAAATCATTGCCACTTTTCCACAGCTTCAAAATCCAGAACTAGCATTTTTAGATGATGTTACGGAGCACGTAAATTCTCTAAATCTATCTTTACAGGGCAAAGATAACCTAATTATTGACATGTTCCAAAGTGTTATTAGTTCCGAGCCGAAGTTAGGGCCTTTATTCTCTGAAATTCAGAAAGGGAACCTGTTCAATTTTTCACATTTAAAATGCCTCGGCTTGTTGAGCGAGCAGTTCCAGAACGAGTGCGTCGTCACTCTTTGTAATCTTAGGGAGAAGTTTCAGAGTAGTTTCCACGATTTCAGGAAACTAGAAATAGACATTGCCCTCTTTTCGGACCCTTTCTCTGTCAATATGTCTGATGTGCCTGCGGAACTGAAATTAAATTTAATTGACTTGCAGCTTGACAGGGCCTTCCTTAAAGACAAAATATCTGTCTGATTCTATGAAAGAATTTTATTTATCATTACGGAAAAAATACGAAAATCTTGCAAAAATGAGCAATGGAAATGTTTGCACTATTTAGTTCAACTGTTTTGGCTCATGCAGTTCGCTTAAAGTAAATTTCCTTCAAGGCTTACGGACGAAAATCTCAGCGAACTCCGTATCATGTCCAGAAACAGTGTGGAGCCCCGTTTGCAGGTACTCATGTTTCAGCGGCGCTCTCAGGTTTCACCGGTTTGATGCGGCGCTCCGTTCGTAAATCACGCGTTGGCTTGACTCGCTATGGTCCGGCTCTCGGCCCGAGCCTGAGTCGCTAGCCCCCCTCCCCCTCCTCGGCCTCTCTCCCACCACCAGACCGGCTCTGGTAGAGCAGCAGTCTGAGACCCCTGGCCTAAGGGGCAAGCTTGAGAACCTGCGATTTAATATTCTCAATGTTTGGAAAGCCGTGCAAGGTATTGTCATTTTTTCAGTCCAGGATTTTTATTTGGTTTTCTCAAATATTTGAATTTTATAATTTCTCATTGAAGGTGCCATACTTTTAAAGTTTGAGACTGATTTAAAACCTACTGAGGCTGGTGTGGAGCTTTGGTATAGAGATGCCTACAGGCGCAATCAAGAGCATGGATCCGAGGCAAATGTCACCAAGAAATCTGGAGGAAGAGGATGAAAGAAGAATTCATAATGCACCCCTTGAATAATTTGTTTTGTAGAAACGTTGATATTTCTGTCGTGTCAGAAGTTATTTATATTTTGTTTTAAGTCGACAAAGTAGTGTAGCCTTTTCTGTAACTGGAGCTTTTACTGGTTCGTGGAAACTTTTTCTAATTGTCGACTGCTGTCATGTATGCCTTGCCCATGTCGCTGGCGCCTGCCTCGCCCCGCCTCTCTCCAGCGCGGCGCCGCCCCCCGCGGCCCCGCACTCACCGGCCCGCCATTGCCGTCATCTAATCCACTTCAACATTGTTCTCCGCAGGAGTGAGTCAAGTGTTCGGGGCTTTGTGCAAATAGCGTGCCGGTGTGTGATCTATACAGTGGTCGGATGTTAACTCGTTATACCTCCGTTTGGAGATTTGTGCACCTCCTCGGTTTACCAGCTGTGTTGTGGTGTGTACCACATAAAACCGGCTCGGTTTCGTTTTCTATACGGTGTTTCCGATGTTAATCGTGTTTTGTTTTTCCTAAGGTTTGCGGCGGTTCTGGAGTGTTTATTGTGCCTGTTTTCCGAGGAAGGCCCGTGTACTGCCATGAGGTCATCAATATTGAATTGGCATTGAGAAATGAAGCGGTAGTAAGAAGAACATAAATGGAAGAATAAAAGGCGCCCTCTTCCTCTCCTTT
>NW_026267213.1:236402-236887 GCF_000697945.3 Frankliniella occidentalis | reverse complement strand
TTCTGGTCAACGAAACGGTTGGTGCAAATCCTGGCAACCACCCCTGAGTGGGTCTGAGGGGGTAACAAAGAAATAGGGGTTGGTCCAAAAAGTGGAAAAAAAAAAAAAAATTATGGTCTTCTAAGGGGTAGCTCGTGAAAGTAGAATCCTTTGGGCGAACATTTCGTCCGTTTGGCTCTATCTCTCACCGTTTAGGCGCTAAAGCGAGTTTCTCTCACGAAAGTGGCCCAGAAATAAATATGTAAATTTTAGAAAATATTTGATGGTTTCCTAAGGGGTAACTTGTGAAAGTAGAGCCCTTCGGGCTAAAATTTTGCCTGTTTGGCTCTATCTCTCACCGTTTACGCGCTAGAGGGAGTTTTACCCACAAAAGTGGCTTAAAAATAAATAAATTTTAGAAAACATTTGATGGTCTCCTAAGGGGTAACTTGTGAAAGTAGAGCCTCTTGGGCTAAAGTTTTGTCCTGTTTACTTACAAAAGGGAG
>NW_026267213.1:226916-235697 GCF_000697945.3 Frankliniella occidentalis | reverse complement strand
CCCCCCCGTTTTCACGTGGTTCGTGGTTTTAGCATATGTGTTATATTTGACGTATTTACGACTATGTAGAGCATTGCAACAAAAAGTGCATGTTTGCTGGTGATGAAAACTTAATTCGGCGTTGACTTGGCAATAGAGCACCGGCAGACTTCAGTGTTTTATCATGCTAAAAGCGGATCTTTGTTTATTGGTTGAGTCTTCAGCTTGTATTGTTCTTTCTCAGACAGTCTTAAAACAAGACTTCTTGACAGTGTTTTGAGTATATCAATCTCTAGCTCTAAAACGAGTAAAGATACGGCAATTCCACGAATTGATTCTGATTTAGAATGTGCTGTTTCGGATATTACTTCCTCTGTCGTGTTTTCGATTTGAGGCCTTCTTGTACATCTTTATGTTTAGCGTAGTCATTTTTGGCCTATTTTTGTCGAAAAAGCATCTCCAGCGCCCAAACGGTGAGAGATAAAGCCAAACGGTCAAAATTTAAGGTCAAAAGGTTCTACTTTCAGGAATTACCCCTTAGGAGATCATAAAAGAAATATCTTTTAACTTTTTTGGCCTCCCCCTTTTTCTTTCATACCCCTTTTCAGCCCCTTAGGAGGGGTGGTTGCCAGGATTTGCCCTAGGCGTTCCGTTTCTTAAGGAGTGAACCTTAAGATAGCCTGAAAAATTGAAGTCTCTAGCACATCTCCTTCTAGTGGAACAGACACACAGACAGACACACACAGACACGAGGTCATTTCCAAGCCCGCTGGATAGCTTTTTCAAAGCAGAAGGGTGGGCTAAAAAGGGGCCATTGCCACTTGCTTCTTACTGATAGTTCTCAGAACTAAGTATCTCAACTAGACGTCTCGCGCACAAGCCCTACCACGCCGAAGCGGCCCGCGCCTAGTAAGGGCCAGCTGCGCCTAAGGCTTCCCTCTCCCAGGGCCTAACGCTCAACGCTCAGCCAGCGCCCAACGCCCCTCCCGGCCACGTTAAATTCCTTGCTTTCTGAAGTTTTGGCTGACAGACTACGAGGCGCAAAATATGCGCATAACGTCCCATAACAAGCGAAGTGTAGTGCCGCGCGCCCCGCGAAACTGTGGACTGCGACGCATAAGGCGAAGTGCACAGCGCCGCCTACCCTTGGAAACTGTGCCCCAGTCCCGGGACTCGCCGCGCGAAGCGCCGCTTGTGCCCCCCAGCGAGCGAAGCGAGTCATGTAATAACTTCAAATTTGTATTAATTTTAAGACCGCGCGAGAAGCGTTTGCCAGGCAGATCGAGTCGGTCTCTGCACGCTCCGTCTGCCAAACAAATCAATGTTTATGTTCCTGCCCCTACTACCGGCCCCAGCGGCCAGCTTCTTCATGTTCTTTATTAGAGTGAAGTGTTTCAGCGTAACAGTGTTTCGTGAGATATCGCGAAGCCTCTTACGCGAAGAGTGGTCTGGCGTTTATCTACCTAGTACATTGTAGTCAATGTCTGCCTCATGACTAGAGCTGATCTCGAAATAAGCTGCTACTGAAACTCATTCTGAGCGACAGTCAGTTCGAATCAGTTCAAGTCATCAGTCAATGTTTCGCGTTCACCCGGCAACCAATCGGGTGAGCCTCCTCGTCTCACCTGAGTCTCACCGGGGACGCAAAGGATCCGGGCAGTGTCCCTCGCGTGTCGTAGAGCTGCAAGGATAGTGTCCTTCCTTTTCCTCAAGATGATGACGGATGACATACTGGAGCAGCACCCAAAGGTATTTCGGACGGACAGGCGTCTGGTAAGAGGTTGCTCGTTGGGACTGAGAGTGTCTACTACCGATACCAACAGCAGACTGAAGATCAGTAGTCCAGCAATCTGTGTGACACACGAAAAAAAATAATAAAAAAATGCCTCAAACATCAGCTGACCCAGCAAATATATTGACTGGTATGTGGACAAAATTTCTTGGAAATAGGGAATTCCGCTTCAAGCGAACCGGAACCTACATAAGAAAAGTATCACTGCTCGATCTGCTTCCCTCTGTGCGCTCATTGGCTGACCGACGTGACAAGGTTATCGTTGACCTACCAGCGTTCAGGAGGAAACAGATCGGGCAGTTGGGTCGGAATTTCTCAACTCAGCACTCGTTCGATCGGACCCAAACTAAAATCTGCACGATTCCTGTGGATTGTTGAAATAGTGATAGGCTACAAAACAAGCCCAAGCGAGGGTCTGTAGCTCAAACGGTTCAAAAGATACGGGGCTTCAGAGTTTTAGCAATTTTAAGAAAACTTATAAATTAATGAAATCTATTAAAATCGAGGATCCTAAAGTATTTAGGGTAGCAGGATGTTCATCTACCTAATCGAAACGGCACATATAGTCACCATGGGGTCATTTTGGCTAGGGTTAAAACATTCCAAAATTTGTATCTCAAAACACGCAGACCAGGATTTTTAATTTTATTGTCCGTCCGAGCTCAAATATTGAACAGCTTCTGACAGAAATGGACAGAGGACTTCAAGACGTTTCAAATGATTCTAAACGCCACCCCAATATTCAAATTTTGGGTGTTATCCAATTTGAATATTGGGGTGGCGTTTAGAATCGTTTGAAACGTCTTGAAGTCCTCTGTCCATTTCCGTCAGAAGCTGTTCAATATTTGAGCGCGGACGGACGAAATTTGGACCCGCCCAAAATCACACTAGCCGGCCCTAGCCGGCCGGTTCCGGGAAGCGCCTCGCTGCTCTCCTGCCCGGCCGGCCGGCCCCTCCTCTCGCCCGCCCGCCCAACCCGGCGGCCCCGCCGCGCAGGTAGCCAGCTCCTGCAGCGGATGCGGACAGCGTCGGCGCCGATCATTTAGGCCCCTCTACGCCCCACCCCGGTGAGTTTTGTTCAATTCTGTCGTCAACTAGCCCATCCTCACACCTTTCCGAGTCCGTCGATACCAAATTTTCTCCAATCGGCCCCATAGTAGAGCCTGCAGAGCGTGCCAAGCACTCTGAGGAGGGGGGTCACGGGCGCTGCAGTACGTACTCCATTTAAGCTATCCTCTCTAGTTTGCACATTTCTCCCAAACCACTACCCCCGCCCCCTCCACCTTACGTAAGTAAACACGTAAGCCATTCCAAATATCACTTTCGTTCCTTCTTATCGGACACTAGCGAAACTTCGCAGGCTAAGTTCCGCAACTCTAGAACTAAAACTAAAACACTCGGTTTGACTATCTCCGAGGGGGAAATCACTAGGGTTCGTAGCGTACGGACTATTTCGTAGTATTTCTCCTACCATTTCGGTTATTTCTCCTGCCATTTCGGCTATTTCCCGCCTATTTCGGATTATTTCAGGCTATTTCGCGCTATTTCGGAGTATTTCAGGGGTATTTCGCGACTATTTCACCGACTATTTCGCGTCTATTTCGTCTTTATTTCGCTCTATTTCGCTCTATTTCGCCTCTATTTCGCCTTTATTTCGGACTATTTCGGGGGAAGGTGTACGAACTATTTCGCAAGTGATTTCCCCCTCGACTATCTCACATTTTAATCACTGCTGAGAAGGTATTAAAGTCATCAGGTGAGCGCAGAAGCCACTTGCGCTCCCCCTCCCCTCGATTGCCGTGCTACCAACCTACTACCACTAAACTACGAATTCAAATTAAACGATCGCTTATTTCAAACATCTTATATCAAACTTCTAAACTAAACTCGATACGACCGGATTTATACTAATGCTTCGTGCCCATTTTGAAGTCAATTGAAGTTGCTGTCTTTGAGAAACGTGTGTGATTACAGATAGACAGACAGACACACAACCAAAGAGCTCCCTGGACCTCATGACAGCAAAGGCTTCGCTAACGCTCAGGCAATAAATTGTTTAAACCCTGTTTATATTACAGCAGTGTGAAGATAAAAAATTGAAGAACAAAATACATTGTATGCAAATGTTGTTTATTAACTCAAAAAGGTTAAATGTAAAGATAAAAAAAAAATATTGAAATACATTGTGAAAACTATAGGAACCTCCTATTATGACTCCTCCTCCTCCTCATCATCATTATCCTCCTCCTCTTCATCATTATCGTACTCGCCACCAGAAGAGTCCTTGCCACTGTCATCATTAAAGCTTTCCATTAGGGTGTCAGTCAGATCGTTTTCATAGTATTGTTCAGATTGAATTAGTTTTCTGTGTGCCGAATCACTTTTATCTTCATCAGAGCTTGATGCTAGCTCCAGATCTTGTGGTTTGGGGACCGGCATACTTTATTTCTTTGTCTTTTTTTTTCCATCTCCTGTCTTAACGCGGCCTGCTTTACCTAAAAAATAACATTTGTTATATAAAAACTAAGAATAAAGATTTTAATTGGCAGTGATCGATGAAGCAAATGAAGAAAAGTTAACATACCAGTTCAGGGCGAGGTTAGCCTGTATCAAAAAAAATAGTCATCGAGGTTGCACCCTCTAAAAATTATATGAAACTTGTAAAGACAGTGTGCAAAATCTAGGTGCCACCAGGCAACGCTTTCCCGGCCCGGATCGCATTTGAAGATGGGAACTCGAAACGGCCGCGAGAGAGACCACCGTGTTGATCGCCAGCTGCGCTCGGCTGGTGTGCCTAGGAATGACGGGGCATGGGTCAGATCAGACCCTATGAACCCTACTTCTCAACTGCTGAGGCGAATCCAGTGTCATAGCAAACGCGTCCTCTACAGGGGCGTAAGTGTAGCGACAGCCCATGTTACGTTTGAAGAAAGGAATTGTAAGTTTCAAATGTTTTTATTTACCGGACATCAGGGGTGACCCAAACTAAAAATAAAACAGTGAAAAACGCCGGGTAGCGCTGACGCGATCACGGTGAAAATTGAAATTATTCCGAAAACGCCTGTCAGCTAGGCAAGAAACTATACAGGCCGGTAATGCGGGTGGTCTACCTGACATCACCACAGGCGCAAATACCCTTTTTTTCAAGAAAAAAAACTATCGAAACGCGGGCGCTACCTGGCGTTCAGAACGGTTTCGGTCTACGCATGGTAAAGCCCTAATATCCACAAAGAAATAACACCGAAAAACACAAAGCTCATGAGTCGAACGTGACATAGTCTGTCGCGATACTTACGCCCCTGCACAGGACGCGGTTGCTGTCGACCCGGATTCTCCGCGGCACTGGAGAGGTAGGGGCCATAGGGTCTTAACTGACCAGCACCCTGCCGCTCCTAGGCCAACCAGTCGCGCACAGCACTCGCTCAATATAAGGGTCCCTCTGGCGGTCGCTCCGAGTCCCCAACTTCAAATGCGATCCGGGCCGGGAAAGCGTTGTCTGGGGGCGCCCAGATTTTGCACAGGGTGGCTATGAGGTCAATACGATTTTTAGAGAGAACAACCTCTGAAATCGTAGACGTCGACCTTCTTTTTGATACGGGCTAGGCGAGGTCTCGTCTGTAAGAAATTTAACGTTGTATGAGAACAATGTTCCTAGTACAAAGTTTACAAAACTGCTTAAGTAGACATAAACTTACCACTTCTTTCGGTGGGGGTTTGAGTTTCTTTCCACGTAACTTCTCATTTCTATAAACTGTAGTCTTTGGTTGATTGCTGTGTTTGGTTTTAGAGACTTTGGTCTGCTAGACTGACTCTGCTTCTTTATCTGACTTCTCTGTTCAGCAGGTGATTTCTTTGGTGCTGAATTACTTTTGCGGGACACTCTTTTCTACAATAGAGATCTGACATTAACAGTTTTACCATTCTTTTTTTCCACAAAAGGCGTCGCACTTTGTAGCATTTATATACACTGTAATTCGAAGTGTGATACTTTTCACACATTTTCGTGTGATAAAACGGACCGTGTGATTCCCACAATTTATCACTCCTGGGGAAGGGGTCAATTTTTATCTCAATTTTTTTGTGATGCCTATTGCAAAATAATGCGATGATTCCGGATTTCCTACAAAACGGTGTGAGTGCACATCGCACAAAACTGTGATACATAAAAGTATCTCACAAATTAGTGATGGTCATCACAAATATAAGCAATGAATTTAATGCTGTACTTTTCCTGCGCTGATCATCACAACATCGCGGAATATTTCTGTACCAGAGAGAACATGTAGTCTGTATCACACTCTGATTTACAGTGTAATTAATAATCTTGTTGAGTATTGATGTATCAAATTCAAAGGTCTTAGCATCATATTTTACTGCACTGTAATTCGAAGTGTGATACTTTTTACACATTTTCGTGTGATAAAATGCCCCGTGTGATTCCCACACTCTAAAAAAAATTAATACAAAAATCTGTAATTTGGATATGCAGTTTTTTCAGCATCCGTGATACAAAAAATTGTATTCTTTCGGATACAATAACAAATCTGTAATACAGATACAGATACAGGATATTTGTATCCATCGATACAAAAAAAAAATTGTTTGTGTTCAAACATGCTCTGATATGAAAGAAAAATATTTTTTCCCTGCTGGTTGTCTCATTCTAGATATTGCCCTCACATGACACGCAATTAATTTCAATGTTGTACCTTACCTCTTACCTTACCGGGATTTGAACCCCAAACCGCTGGGTTGGGATTTGACGCCTTAACCCACGCGGCTAAGGCGACTACCTGCGAGAAGCCGTGCTCTGACCCAGTGTCACTCTTCCCCATGTATTGGCTGGCCTCTGAGCCTTTCCCTTAGCTATCGGGCCATCAACTGGAGTAAGGACTGGTGAAGAGGAAGCGGCCATAAAAACGTGAAGCTCGCTCCAGCTCTGTGTGCGGAGCGCGCGCGCTCAGACGGTATCCGGCTGCAGTCGGGGACCGTGCCAAAACTAGTGCACAGGGCGCGCCTCCCCCGCCTTCCTTCGGCCGGTCTACACCCGCAAAGCTACGCGCCGCCACCTCTCACCACGCCCCCGCCACGCTATACCCTGCCGAAGATGCCAATACCTTACCCTCGGCTCCACCGAACGCCAGCCGAGCGCGCGATGCACCTTCACACTACGCCACGCCACGCCCCGCATGGGGCGTCTTCTCGCTCGTCTTCTCGGCGACCCCCCAATACTCTGGACCCGAAGTCCACCCGAGCGGCCGCTCGGCCGCTGCCGAAGGTAGGGTATAGGGTATAAAGGGCAATAAAATGTGCTTGAGGCCGGCTTCACTTGGAGACAAAAGAATAGGCCTCCGCTTCCTCTCCACCAGTACTTACTCCAGTGGCCATCAGATGGAACTTTTATGTGAATGCTTAGGAAATTGACTTTATCGCAGATGGTGCCAGAATCAGTCGAACAGCTACTCAAATTGTGTTCAAATTGAGCGTTAAAACGGTGGAGTTTTAACCGCACGTACTAATTTATGTTTCCATGTTTACAGAAATTTGTAATCAGATTACAGAAAATTAAAAAATGAATGTAAAATTCTGTAATTAATTAAAAATTTTGTAATGTTTACAAATTTCTATAAACTATTATAAGATTTTGTATCACCGATACACATTGCTGTATCACAGTGCTCAGATACAGAAACCTATATCAAATTGGATACAAAAAACTGTAATATTTCTTAGAGTGCACGATTTATCACTCCTGGGGAAGGGGTCAATTTTTATCACAAATTTTATGTGATGCCTATTGCAAAATATTGTGATGATTCCGGATTTCCTACAAAACGGTGTGAATGCACATTGCACATAACTGTGATACCTAAAAGTATCTCTCAAATGAGTGATGGTCATCACAAATATTAGCAATAAATTTAATGTTGTACTTTTCCTGCGCTGATCATCACAACATCGCGGAATATTTCTGTAGCACAGAAAACGTGTAATGTGTATCACACTCTGATTTACAGTGCGACACAAAAGCTGCAAAAAAGATGAGGGAATTCAAATTCAGATGCAATCAGTTATAATGTACAACGTGGAAATTATTTTAAATTAGTAGGGTCTGCCACGACAGATTCACTTGCACTTCCATTGGTCCCATATTTCAGTGGCAAGGAGTGATCTGGCCTTTAATGAATTGACGCACTAAAATTTTTGAAAGAGACAAATATTATGGCCAGAAGTATAGGCCCACTGTAAATATTGCTGCTACATTATACTCCTTCAGTTCAAATTGTTCTTTTTAGCCCGCCCTTCTGCTTTGAAAAAGCTATCCAGCGGGCTTATGCAAACGACCTTGTGTCTGTCTGTCTGTTCCACTAGAAGGAGATGTGCTTGAGACATGAAATTTTCAGGGTTTCTTAAGGTCCACTCCTAGAGAACGGAACGCCTACGGCAAATCCTGCCAACCACCGCTAAGGGGCTGAAAGGGGGTATCAAAGAAAACGAGGTTGGTCAAAAAAGTCAGAAAAAAATATTTTTATGATCTCCTAAGGGGTAATTCGTCAAAGCAGAGCCCTTTGGGCGCAAATTTTGTCCGTTTTGCTCTAGCTCAAACCGTTGAGGCGCTAGAGGGTATTTTTGATGAAAATAAGCGAAAACATGTACAACGCTGCATGTTTAGTCGAAGTGATTGGCCGTTGACGGACCGTAGGCCCGTACCTTTGTGTAAATTTTCCCACTACCCGACTCGGGTGTCAGCGCCGCAGGCCTAGGTAAATAGATGTATGCCAGGCGCGCCGCAGCGTGACAGTGTTTCGTGAGATATCCAGCAAATATAAACCTCCACGCGTGACTCATTAACGATACAAATGTTTCTCGAAAACGGCTCGGCCGATTTGCATCATTCAAAGTGCATTCGATTCTCCTCGTCGACAATTGGGGACCGAAAATGTGTCAAAAGTGACGAAATGTGAAAAATACCCGTTCAAAATGCGTTAAAACGGGTTCTTTTTACGAAC
>NW_026267213.1:214353-220162 GCF_000697945.3 Frankliniella occidentalis | reverse complement strand
ACATAACGTATATTCTCGATTCTCGGAGACACCTTGCCCGCCGCCCCGCCGTGTCTTACCGCCGCCCGCGTGTGCATCCTCCCTCGCTCATTCACTAGTCGCTGAACGGTAAATTGACTCGATAGAACCTCCTAAAATACGTATTTTCTTAACTCAAAATATGTGACGTAACGGTGTTCTAGGCCCCCCCTACCCTCCACGTCACACACCGTCACGTTTTGCCAAACCCCCCCCTCCCCTAAGCGCGTGACGTAATATGTGGACGACCCCTTATATTGGCGCTCGTGTCTGGTTTCCCTCAAAATTAAATAAATATGCGTCACCGCTAACCTTCAGATGCACTTTGAAGACGGCAGAATAACTTACGTTTACGGCCAGTCCTGACGTTGATCGCTCCGGCTGGGATTTTTAAATCATTGCCCCTGCATCAAAGACTACACCTAATTCAAAATATCAGACTTTCTTTTTCTACCGTTGCTTAGATCACAGTTTTCACACTTCTCCAAAAATGCCTTCTGCTTGGCGTTTGGCGTGGTCCTACCCAGGTAGGGGATCGAGTGACGTCTCGTGCGAGGCTACGTACCGGTGAGGCACTCGGGCGGACGGCGGGTTTGGTTTTCAAGAACAATGAGCAGTTCTGGAGGGCTATCACGGAGCAGGTTGCTTCGGCTCGCTTCTGCTCCCTCCCGGCCGGGTCGGAGCGGGAGCATTCGGCTCCGACCCGGCCCGACCGGGTCGGAAGCACTTCGGTTCGGGTCGGGTCGAGAACCAGCCTGGAGCAACTCGCTCCCTGATAGCCCATAGCAATTCGGTGCTCTCGGTAGCAGACAGTCGTGCGCGAGTTTCGGATCAGTGTTGAAGTTGAAGTTGTTGAAGTGAAGTCATCGGTTTAGCATTAGCATTGTATTTAGTAGCATTAGCGTTCTGTCGTTTCTCTCCACACTATGAATAATCGTCATCATCCATATCGCGCTCCTGCTCCGCAGCGTCCGGCTCCCGGATTGCCTCCACCACCTCGTGAGTCTCTACATTTTCAACCCGCTCGTGCGTTACACTGACACTGACTTTATTTCAAATATTCAGAAGGTGATAGAAAAGACGCGACCCCCCCGCAGTGGCATGCTCTTATGGATTTCATGGAACAGCCGGGCAACCATGTGCTCATTACCAGTGTCGGCGAGGGCCCTAATGGGAAAATAGACCTTATGACCAAATGGAACGCCGCTTCTGTCTATGTAAACCAGTTCGGGCCTGCCAAAAAGTCCGGAGATGGTTGGAAAGAGGTAAAGTTGCATGTGATTGACTAATATAGGTTATGGGTTTTTAGCCCGCCCTTCTGCTTTTAAAAAAGCATTAAAGCGGGCTTATGCAACCGCTCTCGTGTCCGTCTGTCTGTCTGTCTGTCTGTCTGTCCGTCGTCCGTGTAAGAGGAAGGAGATGAGCTAGAGGTCTGCAAATTTCAGGGTATCTTAGGGGTCACTCCTGGACAACGAAACGCCTGGTGCAAATCCTAGCAACCACCCCTAAGGGGGTGAAAGGGGGTAACAAAGAAATAGGGGTTGGTCCAAAAAGTAGAAAAAAAATATTTTTTTTATGGTCTCCTAAGGGGTAACTCGTGAAAGTAGAGCCCTTTGGGCGAAAATTTTGCCCGTTTGACGCTATCTTGAACCGTTTGGGCGCTAGAGTGCTTTTTTCGACGAAAATACGGCGAAAATGACCACGTTGCACATAAAGACGTACAAGGAGGCGTCCAATCGTAAAATGTCAGAGGAAGTACCCCCCCAAAACAACACGTTCTGAATCAAGAACTACCCTCGCATTAGCCGTATCTTTTACTGTTTCGGCCCTAGAGGTGGATATATTGAAAACAATGGCAGAAAGTCAAGTTATAAGACTCTTTGACAAACAATATACAATCTAAAAACTGCGCGGGTTAATTTTTTTTTTAATTTTTAAGCAAAGCAGAAGGGTGGGGTGTAGTCACGGTGTTGCCCCGTTACAGTCTTTTGTCATTTCCAAGGAGCAAATCTCTAGGGCCGCAGGCCCCCAGCCGAACGCTTTAGTTTACTCAAATATGCAAAGTAATTTACCGGTCACATTATTTATTTGATTATGCACTTCAGTAAATCGCGAGACTGAAATGGTCGGGCCGAAGGCCCGACCATCGCCGCCGGCAGGCCAAGCAGGCCCGGCCCCTGCCGAACGGAGTTGCCGGCGCAGCGAAGTGGAGCTGGCAACTCCGTTTGGCGGAAGGGCGGGCCTGCTTGTTATTATTAGTCATGTGATTGTTGTGTGGCTGTAAAATCGCTCTTCCCTCATGTGTCTAACTTGTCTCGTTTTTGCAGGCTTGGAAGGGTCTGCGCACCAGGTCCAAAACTAAGTACCACAGTGTAACCGGCCACAATCTTGGCACAGGTGGGGGCCCTGATGCAGCAACCCTCAAACTACTGTTAAACCCCGTCCAGCTCAGGGTTATAAATCTGCTCAGCAAATGTGCCCTTGATGGGGATGCCAGGGTGCCGGATGCATTGGCCGTTAGTCACTTTATTTGTTTCTGTTTTTAGCCCGCCCTTCTGCTTTTAAAAAAGCATTAAAGCGGGCTTATGCAACCGCTCTCGTGTCCGTCTGTCTGTCTGTCCGTCGTCCGTGTAAGAGGAAGGAGATGAGCTAGAGGTCTGCAAATTTCAGGGTATCTTAGGGATCACTCCTGGACAACGAAACGCCTGGTGCAAATCCTAGCAACCACCCCTAAGGGGGTGAAAGGGGGTAACAAAGAAATAGGGGTTGGTCCAAAAAGTAGAAAAAAAATATTTTTTTTATGGTCTCCTAAGAGGTAACTCGTGAAAGTAGAGCCCTTTGGGCGAAAATTTTGTCCGTTTGACGCTATCTTGAACCGTTTGGGCGCTAGAGTGCTTTTTTCGACGAAAATACGGCGAAAATGACCACGTTGCACATAAAGACGTACAAGGAGGCGTCCAATCGTAAAATGTCAGAGGAAGTACCCCCCCAAAACAACACGTTCTGAATCAAGAACTACCCTCGCATTAGCCGTATCTTTTACTGTTTCGGCCCTAGAGGTGGATATATTGAAAACAATGGCAGAAAGTCAAGTTATAAGACTCTTTGACAAACAATATACAATCTAAAAACTGCGTGGGTTAATTTTTTTTTTATTTTTTAAGCAAAGCAGAAGGGTGGGGTGTAGTCACGGTGTTGCCCCGTTACAGTCTTTTGTCATTTCCAAGGATCAAATCTATAGGGCCGCAGGCCCCCAGCCGAACGCTTTAGTTTACTCAAATATGCAAAGTAATTTACCGGTCACATTATTTATTTGATTATGCACTTCAGTAAATCGCGAGACTGAAATGGTCGGGCCGAAGGCCCGACCATCGCCGCCGGCAGGCCAAGCAGGCCCGGCCCCTGCCGAACGGAGTTGCCGGCGCAGCGAAGTGGAGCTGGCAACTCCGTTTGGCGGAAGGGCGGGCCTGCTTGTTTTAACATGTAGTGAAATGTCTTAGAGGGGCTTTATCTCCCTCAAAAGCATTTTTGGTACATTTGTCAATAAAATTAGTTACCATCCCTCTACCTACAGATCCTCAGCAACTAATTTTGTTGACAAATGAACCAAAAATGCTTTTGAGGAGATAAAAATCCCATTTAAATCTCAAGCAAACAATTTTCACAAAATTTCTAGTCAAAACCACTACATTTCTTTATATTTACTCTTTTTGTTGTCAGATTCAGATTGCCAACCCACCACCCCCACTAGTTCTCCTGGCTCAACCTGGGCTGCAACAACCCCCTGCAGGGCTCCAACCCCCTCCCCAACCTGAGCAAGTAGCAGGGCTTCTACCCCCTGGCCACCCTCAGCCAGTAGCAGGAATTCAACCCCCTGCCCACCATCAGCCAGTAGCAGGACTTCAACCCCCTGCCCACCCTCAGCCAATAGCAGGGCTCCAACCCCCTGCACACCCTCAGCCAGTAGCAGTGCTTCAAGCCCCTGCCCACCCTCAGCCAGTAGCAGGGCATCAACCCCCTGCCCACCCTCAGCCAGCAGCAGGGCTCCAACCCCCTGACCACCCTCAGCCAGCAGCAGGGTTCTCTCAAGTAATTCAACAGCTTGAGTTGCTCAATGAAAGTGTGTTGACACTTATAGATATTGTAAGATCAAGGAACCCCTACTCTACTGATCAGCCAGCACCCATTGAGGTGGATGGAGTAATAGATCTCAGTAAAATGAGATGAGTATTGTTTTTTTTTACTTGATAATGGACTGTTATAAGACTGATTTGTTTTTTACTTGATAATGGACTGTTATAAGACTGATTTGTTTTTGGAAATGAATTTCTCTTTTTATTTCTAGTTATTGACTGTTATTGAAAATGATCAGACTTATTTTTAGTTGATCACTGGCAACTGACAAAGTTTCAGGAAAATAAAAAGTTTACTGAATTATTTATGAATTTCAATAAAACTGTCCATTTAATAAATGCACTTTTATGTAAGATACAATACATAATGATAAAGATGAATAAGTCACACTTAAGTATTACAAAATTTAAATTTCAAATCCTCTGTACAATAATTTACTGTAAAAAACACACCTTACATAGAGAATGAAAATGAAGAATACAGTATTGGCAATTGTAATATTAAATCTAAATTTGAGAATAGATAAGAACACAGTACAGTTAATATGATGCACTCACTGGTGCTGCTGCTGGTGTCGTTGCTGTGCAACTTGCACTAAATGATTCCTATTCCTGTTAGCTTCAGCCAATTCATCTTCAAGTTCCTCAACCTCATGATCATCTACACTGTCATCCTCAGCAAAGGGCTCAGGATCCGCAACATTTCTTGCTCTTAAAAAATTGTGCAGCACAACACACGCCTGGGCAATCTTGCCAGCTTTGTCTGGCTGGTAGTGGAGCGACCTTTCCCAAAGCAGACACCGCCACCTCCCCTTCAACACACCAATGCACCTTTCTACACTGCTTCGTCCTCTGCAATGCAGTCGAGTGTAGCGCCATTCAGGGCTATCAGGAGCTGCCTCCAGGATGGGCTTCATAAGCCACGGCTCATGAGGGTAGGCACTATCTCCTGAAACAATAAATTAGTGTCAGGGGAAAAAACGCAATTTTAAGCAATATCTGTTTTGAAAGGAGTAATATTAACATGTTTCACTTGCCTAAGAGCCAACATGGTCCATCTCGGTATGCCTCCCTCATGGCATTTCTTATGGGTGTCCTGCGATATACCCAGGAATCATGAGCAGATCCAGGAAATTGAGCATTGAAATACAAAATATTTAGGTCAGCATCACAAACCTGAAACAGAATAGATAAACAATTCGTAACTACAAATAAATTATCACACTTTTTAAAATGACAATAGATACATGAATTAATTACTTACCACTAGTGTGTTGATGGCATAAAAACCCTTCCTAGATCGGTATATGTGCTTGGCTGGCTCATGAGGAGATGCCAGTCCAACCAGACTACCATCTACGTAACCCAACACTCCTGGGAAACCCCGTCTTGTATTCCTAAACAACATGTGGTAATTAAGTATAATGTATAATGACAAGGCGGTGGTAGAACATGGTAGTGCTCTGTCCGAAGTGCGAAAAAAAATATCAAAGAAACCTTCAGAAAACAAATTGAAGCATCAGTTCAGTGCACCAAGTGTGCTAACTGGTGGCACGCAGTGTGTGCAAACATAAATTTCAAGGATTTGGAGAAAACTGCCAAAACTTTTATGTAACCGGTGCACAGTGGGAGATTTAGGTTCAAAATCGCGACAAAAG
>NW_026267213.1:209922-213765 GCF_000697945.3 Frankliniella occidentalis | reverse complement strand
TAATGTATAATGACAAGGCGGTGGTAGAACATGGTAGTGCTCTGTCCGAAGTGCGAAAAAAAAATCAAAGAAACCTTCAGAAAACAAATCGAAGCATCAGTTCAGTGCACCAAGTGTGCTAACTGGTGGCACGCAGTGTGTGCAAACATAAATTTCAAGGATTTGGAGAAAACTGCCAAAACTTTTATATGTAACCGGTGCACGTGCATAGAAGAGGTTAGGTCATCAGCTGTGAGTGACAATGACAGCGAGGTCAACACAGCAGACAGCCCGGCAATAACAAACCCAGAAGAAATGGGTGACTTCGGGAAACTATTCACGGACAAGAAAATGGAAGCCATATGGTCAAAACTTGAAAATATCAGCAATGATACAGCCAAAATAGAAAAGCTTCAGACCTCAGTGGATGGACTAGGGCAAAGAATTGATAAAATTGAAGATGACATTTGCGACCTCAAAGATAATAACAACGAACTAGTAGATGAAATAGAGGCCCTCAAAGTGTATAATAGAAGAAATAACTTAATTGTCAACGGAATCCCCGATCAACTCCTTCATTCGAACTCCTACGATGCAATAGAGGATATAGGCAATTACCTGGGAATCCAAGTAACAAAAAAAGACATTGACATTGCCCATCCTCTACCATCAAGAAAGGGCACCAAACTAGTTATCAAATTCATCAATCGCTGGAAAAAGGACGAGTTATTAAGTGCTTACATAGAGAAGTCTAAAGGAGGCAGTCACACAACTACAGAAGAGCTGGGATGGTTAGGAGCAAAACAAACCATATATATTTCTGAACATCTGACCCAATATGCAGAAAAAAATTTCTATCAGGCAAGACAGTTAAAGAAAACTGGTGCAATTAGCGCTGTCCACACCAGAAATGGGAGGATCATAATTAAAGAAAAAGGAACAAATATGAAAACCACAATCAACTATACAAGTGACCTCAACAAATATGACCCCAAGGAACAGGCAGTCTAGGACAGAAATGAATACACCGTCCCAGGAACACCAGTTGGAAAATTTATCAAACCTCAAACCTCTCAGTGAAACTAATCTCAATATAATGTACCTAAACGCTAGAAGTCTCAAAAATAAAATTGATGAAGTTGAAACACTGGTTGCTCTAACTGAAAATGTTGACCTAATAGTAATAGTGGAGTCATGGCTGGAAAAAAACTCGCTACCCTTCATGAATATCAGAAATTATAATGCAGAACACGTATGCAGGAGAGATAAAAGAGGAGGAGGAGTATCTATCTTTGTAAAGAATAATCTAAATTTTGACAAAGTAAACAGCTACAGTGAAACATGCGAGATACTTAGTATAGCTGTTACTAAAGGAAAAACAAAGT
The DNA here is from genome assembly GCF_000697945.3 of Frankliniella occidentalis. Lineage (NCBI taxonomy): Eukaryota > Metazoa > Arthropoda > Insecta > Thysanoptera > Thripidae > Frankliniella > Frankliniella occidentalis. The sequence goes on along the minus strand of NW_026267213.1, from coordinate 212,401 downwards.
TCAATGTAGTGGGGATATATAATCCCAGCCATAGTAACTTAGACAACTATATAACTGAGAGTGCAAAAGTTCTGGAAAAGATGGGCAAGAATACCTATGTACTAGGTGACTTTAATATAAATATGCTCACAAATAGCACAGAAAATGTATACCTCAGCAGTACAATGTCGAGCTATGGCTTCTACAGGATCAATACCCTCCCCACACGAGTGACTGACCAAACATCAACGCTGATCGACCATATTTTCTCAAATATGCCCTGTGAAGAAGAAATCTACAATATCGCGCCACCAACTTTCATTAACCTCGACCACAACATACTAATAATCAGCAGACAAGTGGTAACTGAACTCCCAAACTCAAAAGAAACAACAAAGACCCAAGAAAAAGTTAATTTCAAAGAACTAAAAAGATGTCTAAGTACCTACAAAGTGAACCAGGAAGGTGAAGCTGAAGAAGAATATAATCTTTTCCTAAAATTCATGCAAGAAAGCTGCAACAAGGCTACTACAAAAACAACAAAAAATAGCATAAATGAAGAAGAACCGCATGCCCCATGGATAGACTCAGAGTACCTGCAACTAGTCAAAAGAAAGGAAACCTTATACAGGTTAAAAAAGAAACACAAAGATAATGATCTAATAAACCAAGATTACAAAGCATGCAGGAACTCAATTGTAGCTCTCAGAAAGAAAAAGAAAGAAAAGTACTATTCCAACAAAATCAAAGACTCAAAAAATCTAGCAGTAAATATATGGAATGTTGCCAAAGAAGCACTCCACAATCAAACCAACTCTAAAGATACTTACAAAGGCGAAATAAAATCAGACGAATTCAACAAACAATTCATAAATACAGTTAATAATCTAATACAAAAAGAAAAAAGAAAAGATAAACCAAATTCAGGACCTTCAATAAGAAACAGCCAGCATACGTGTTTTAGATTGTACAGTGCAACTTCAGAAGAGATCAGAAAATATATTGAACAACTTAAAAATAAATCCAACCAGACCTTTGACAAAATTACGAACAAAATCATTAAGATATGCAAGGAGGAACTAATAACCATAATCAGGGACCTAGTCAACATCTCCTTTCATCAGGGTAAAGTGCCCCCCTCCCTAAAAGTTGCAAGAGTTGTTCCTGTTTACAAGAAAGGTGCCAGGGATGATATATCAAATTACAGACCTATCTCTATCCTCCCTCCCATTTCAAAAATCTTTGAAATGGCGATGAGGGCTAGGATAGTAAACTACCTGGACACTATTGAATTCCTCTCCAAGAAGCAATATGGTTTTAAGAAAAATACGAATACTAACTTAGCAGCCTTGGATATCACGGTAAAAATTCAGAACACTCTTGATGCAAATCTATTGTCAGCTGGTCTATTTATTGATCTTGCAAAGGCTTTTGACACGGTAAGCCATAAATTGCTACTGAAAAAATTAGAAAATCTTGGTTTTCAAAACAATGCCCACAAGTGGATGGAGAGTTATCTTGAAGGAAGAAAGCAATATGTGGAATTTGAAAATGATTGTAGTAGTCTCGAAGAAATTCTCTACGGTGTCCCACAAGGGTCAATCCTTGGTCCACTTTTATTCATAATTTTCATTAATGACCTCATGGTACTCAAACTAAAAGGTGAAATTACTCTCTTTGCGGATGACACCAACCTCTTCTATTTTGGGCAGACTGAAGAAGAAATTTTAACTGAAATGGAAGAGGACATGGAGGTTCTCATGGACTGGATGGAGTCAAATGGTCTTTTCATTAACTTACAAAAAACTCAATTCATGATCTTTAAAAAACCAGCTACAAGAACATCTAATTTGACCTCCTTCACTTTTAGAGATTATACAATTCAGAGAACTGACGCAGCAATCTTTCTTGGACTTCTCATTGATGAAAATTTAGTGTGGGATAAACATATAGGAAATATCTGTAAGAAGATCGCTCCTACAATTGGTGTTGTCCACAGATTAAGAAATTTTTTAGACCATCAAAGCAAAAAAACAATATACTACGGGTTAATTCATTCAAGATTAAAGTACATGGCATCCATATGGGGATCAGCAAATCCCTCAAGACTATACCCTCTCCAGATGTTACAAAAACGCGCGATCAAATCCCTTTTTGGCTACGACAAAATGACAAGCTCGGAGAAATTTTTTAAAGAAACTGGAATAATGAAATTAGAAGACGAAATCCACCAAGCTCAGGCCACTATCTGCCACGCCATTACTCAAGGGTATAGAACTTGTAATACAACATTTAACAAAAACCTAGATGCGCACCATCACAATACCAGGCATCGTGAGGACATTAGGAGAACAAGTAGTAACTCCACAAAATATGGCCTGAACAGCATTTATAGAGAAAGCAACTTTATGTTTTCGCATTGCAGCATAATTTAGTAAACTTAAACCTAGAGCAAAACCACTTATATATTTGACACCCTTGACACTTGTTGGTTCGAGAA
>NW_026267213.1:205704-208777 GCF_000697945.3 Frankliniella occidentalis | reverse complement strand
CGCACAGTGGGAGATTTGACCTCAAAATTGCGACAAAAGTCAAAAATCTAAACTTTAGAATCAGCGGATTTTTCTGTTTGATATCGGTAGATGACACCTAAAGTCACAATTTCCCTTCACTTTCACTTCACTTCGATCGCTTGTGTTTCGGTTCGGATGTGTTTAAACCGACCCCTGCGCTTGCCTCCGCTCACTCTCCCCGTCAGTCGCTTTGGTAAAATGCTTCGAAATTGAGAAAAACACGGTCTATAAGTGACATTTCTCGGTAATTAAGAGTTGGGCAACATTTTAGGTGTTATTAATCATGTCAAAGACTTCAGAAAAGGAATAAATCATAATTCAAAAGTTAGGATTTGGAGGTTAGGGGTAATCGTATTTTCATATTGAGTTATAATTTGAGTTCCGCCGAGTTCCACTCTAACTCTTGCACCAAATGGTAGCTACGACACTAATTAACGTATCCCGCTTGAGAACAGGTGCCACAAGCTGCCACCTTGGCGATGATGAGCATACAAAAATGTCCTTTTTGGGTGGAAGTGTCCGGCTGGCTCTGCCAAAAATGTGCCAAAACATGTAATATGGTTGTGTTTGAGCACGTGAACATACTTTTACCTGTTGCTGTACGGCGTTCATAGAAACAGAACCGAAAACTTGGCAATTATAGCAACTTTTTGGGGGGTGGGGTGGGTAGGGTGGACCAATTTTGCACTTTTCCGCACTTTTCACTAAATTATTAGGTTTTTGATGACATTACCCCAGAAAACTCCGTAATTCCGAATTATATGCCGATCGTGAAAAGATTTGACTTTTGTCGCGATTTTGAACCTAAATCTCCCACTGTGCGTCGGTCACAGCTGTAAGGGACTCGGACACAGAGGCTTGAGAGAGATTGAGGTCAACTGTGCGACCAAGAGGTCGCTGGTAGGAGCCCTGGGCGTAGAATAGAATGGCACACAGTGTCTGCAAAACAAGCGCAAAAGAAAAATTTAATTATGGCAGTCTTAACAATGAACAAACAAAACATCACAGATTCTAAATTACCATTATTTCAACAGAAATGGATGTTGTGCCCAGTTTGACCCTCAGGTGTGGGCGAATGATGTCTGCCAACTCCAACACAAAATTTTGTGGCATTCTAAATAATCTGTTAGATTTAACAAACAATATTAGGCCAGAGTGTGTACATATGTACCATGGGTAAAGCAAGAAGTACTTACCTTTGAAATTCGGTAACAGACAGGGCGAATGGGTCGGAATTATTACGGTTTTGAAGGCGATTCCATACCTGAAGTTTAACTCGCCTCTGATGTTCTCCATAATAATCGTGACCTGTAACCAAAATGAATGAACAACTATACACTTGATACCCTAACCTCCAAACACGTTGATGTGAACCGTGCCACAACTCACCATTAGGATTGTCATCATCATTATCAGCAATGATGCGGAAAACTAAAAACGAGCGCCGGAGAAACGAAAGCGAAGTCCAGTCTACAGCAAAACGAACGCTAATGCTACTAAAAACAGTGCTAATGCTAAACCGATGACTGCTGATCCGAAATCTCGCGCACGACTGTCTGCTACCGAGAGCACCGAATTTCTATGGGCTATCAGGGAGCGAGTTGCTCCAGGCTGGTTCTCGACCCGACCCGAACCGAAGTGCTTCCGACCCGGCCCGACCGGGGCGGAGCCGAATGCTCCCGCTCCACCCGGAGCAGACCCGACCCGGCCGGGAGGGAGCAAAAGCGAGCCGAAGCAACCTGCTCCGCTCCGTGATAGCCCTCCAGAGGGGCGCAGGCGCGTGGAAACAGTGGTACCAACAGAATGTAGGAAGTTTGTGGCTGCCCGTCCTCCAATGAATTTTCCCTTCTATTTAACTATAAATATTGCGTTGAACGTTCCGATAAGTAGCTGTTAGCCGCCCGTTTACAAAAAAAATCCCCGAATGAATGTTCCCTTCTAACCGGCCGTCTTCGAATGATTTTCCCTTCTATTGAGCACGCCTTACTATTCAGCGTCTTGACCTGGAGGTGAACAAGAGGAGCTCCGGAACGATGTTGAGCGTGTCGGTGCGCGCCGACAACAACAGCAGCAAAAGTCAGCACGACGCTGAGCGTGGGTGCGCTCCGACAAAGACTGTTGCTGCTGCTGTTTTTGTCGGTGCAGACTTACGCTCAGTGCCGTTCCGACTGCTGTTGCTGTTGTTGTCGGGGCGCACCCAGGCTCGGCGTGTGCTGACTGCTGCTTTTGTTGTCGGCGCGCACCTACGCCCAGCGTCGTGCTGACTGTTGCTGTTGTCAGCAACAGTTGCTGTTGTTGGACACATTGAAAAATACCGCGTCTTTCGGAATACTTTTTAGCGTAGGTTACCTCAAGTTTGGCCATGCAAGACAGCAGTTCCTCTTCTAACAGTGGGGCATAGCGCGGCCCCATTTGTCGTAACCCCCACTATAAAGTATCGCGATAGTCGCGGGGTATTTTTTAATGTGCATGGCAGTGAAAGAACGGGCGTTGTATCTGCAGCGGTTCAAAAGATACAGCTTGTGCGGTGATTTGCAACCTGCGGGGCCCCAGGAGCCCCCCGGGGGCCCCGTGACATCCCCGAGGGGTGATTCCGTCACCAAACTTACATTACGAGGCGCGGATAGCGGAAATTTCGAGCAGAAGTACAGTTTCTTCGAAAGACGATAGCCTCTTACCACACCGGAGACCCCCCGGGGGGCCTTGTGGAACAGACAGACACACAGACAGACAGACACAGAGACACGCACGAGGTCGTTTGCATAAGCCCGCTGGATAGCTTTTCCAAAGCAGAAGGGCGGGATAAAAAGTATTCCACTTTTATAGAATGTAATAGAAGCAAAGAGAGCTATATTTTTTTTGGCTGAGCGATTAGCGAAGCCTATTACTCCGTCTGGTCGGAAAAAACTTTTTCTGTCTGTCTGTCTGTCTGTCCGTCTGTGTGTGTGTCTGTCCGCACGATAACTCGAAAACGAATTAAGCGAGCGACCTGGGATTTTCAGGGTCGTTTTCTACCATAAAAAGACAGGTCGAGTTCGAAGATGAGCATTCT
>NW_026267213.1:196915-204394 GCF_000697945.3 Frankliniella occidentalis | reverse complement strand
TAACGATTTAATCGACCATTTGATCATTTTCACCTCATGTTTGCCAAGAAATGCCCCCTAGCACCTAAACGGTACAAGATAGAGGCAAACGGACGAAATTTTCGCCCGCAGGGCTCTACTTTGACGAGTTACCCCTTAGAAACCCATAAAAAAATATTTGATAAAAATTCATATTGCGACCTGTAGTTTTTGATTTTTTTAAAAGCCAATTTTTGAGCTAGAATGCTCATCTTCGAACTCGATCTGTCTTTTTATGATACAAAACGACCCTGAAATTCCCAGATCGGTCTCTCAATTCTTTCTCGAGTTATCGTGCGGACAGACAGACACACAAACACACAAACACACAAACAAACAAACAGAATGAAACTTTTCGGGTCGGTGGAGTAATGGGCTTCGCTAATCGCTCAGCCAACGAGTTACCCTACCGGAGACCAACAAATATCTGAGAAAAAGCATAGAAATGTTTTTCAGTCATTTTCGTGTAGGAGACTCCCTCTGGTGCCTAAACGGTTAAAGATAGAGCCAAATGGACGAAATTTTCGTCCAAAGGGGCTCTACTTTGATGAGTTACCCCTAAGGAAACTGTAAAACAATATTTTTTAAAAAAACTTCATTTTGGGGACCTGTGGTTTTTGATTTTTAAAAAATCCAATTTTCGAGCTAGAAAGCTCTTCTTCGAACTCGATCTGTCTTTTTATGACAGAAATCGACCCTGAAAATCCCAGGTCGCTAGCTCAATTCGTTCTCGAGTTATCGTGCGGACAGACAAACACACAGACAGACAGGCAGACAGACGCGAAACTTTTTGATCATCACTGGAGTAATAGGCTTCGCTATCGCTCAGCCAATTATTGCTTGGTTCAGAATTTTACTTGCCACCTTCAAAATCTCTTCTAGTTTTGGACATTTTTAGTACTTAATGTAAACTAATTGGAGTATTTATTTGACAGGTGCACAAGCATACAGTAGCCTGTATCAAAAAAAAAAAAAAAATTAAAAAAAACAAGCCATCGAGGTTGCACCCTCTAAAAAAACGTATGGAACTTGTGAAGACGCTGTGCAAAATCTGGGCGCCACCAGACAACGCTTTTCCGGCCCGGATCGCATTTGAAGTTGGGAACTCGCACTGGCCACGAGAGAGACTACAGGGCAATTCTAGGCGTTACGCACGGACATTCGTAAGCTAAAATCGCTCGTTTATTCTAGTTTTGGAAGAGAAGATCGAAGCGAATTGCATCGTCCTTAGGCTTGTTTTAAAGGGAATTTGAAGAGCTATCCGATGATATGTGTACGGTTGCTCTGCGATGATCCGTTTAGATTTTATAATTAAGTCAAGAGGCCGTTACGCACGGACAAAAAACGGAAGTCGTTTTGCACATGGTCCTACTTATGCCCCAAACTCTGCGAATTGAGAGGGGTTAAAAATCCAGACAGAACGGGGGCGGGTAGCCGAGAGATGTCTCTACAAGTCAGCATTTGCACGGTTGTCATACTCTACCCCGTTCGCGCGCTACAAGGGAAAAACCAGCGTTACGCACGGACGCTGGGAGCGTTACGCACGGACACGTACGGCAATGATTTTAGCACACTTTGGACACTCATATCTCCGCATCGGAAGCGAGATGGGCGTCTTCCCTTTTGACAGGTCATAGTCACAGCCACTGTTGCAATTTTCCAAAAGAAATAATGACGCCACCTAATACCCATCCCCTGCAACTGAGGTGCAAAGTTGACCTCTCGCTATTAATAGTATGGTGCATATTTTCAGTCTTTGATCCCCAAAATTAATCTTTGAGGGTGTAAATAATTTTAGGAAGGTACTTGGGGTGCAGGAATCGGTCAGCAGTGGTTTTAGCATTTTAGTTCAAAATTTGAACAATTTTCAAAACAAAAACAAGTACAAAAAAAATATAAAAAAACAAAATATACGTTTTCTGACTAGTAGAAGCTATAGCTAAATAAACATTTGAGAAAACTAAACAAAAAAAAAACATAACAAAAACTGCCACACTTATTGACAACAGTTAGTCTTTCATCGAATAGACGTTGCTCTCATTGCAGTTAGACTCTTCCTTACACACAATTGCATAAGGACCAATACTCTCAAAATAGTGCATCCGAAGAATTTTAGGGATTGCTTTTAACCCCTCCCAGTGTTCTTGAAGAGCACTCTCATTCTCCCGGACCTCCGCCGATGACACAAAACTTATCAGAATGTTTGGGCAAATTTTTGAAGCTAATGAAGCGACACCTTCGGCCCCCTTAATCAGTAAACCAGACGATAATCGCCTAGAAGTAGCACCCCTGACCGTCGCACCGTGGCCATCGATGACACCCTTACCATGACCAGAAGCTGAAAAATGCCACTTTAAAATGATGCCATACTTTTGTTCAAAAACATTCATAGTTGACAATGTAAATTTTTGTTTAAACTGGGACGCAGCTCCATCTGAGATAATGTGCACCTCTTTTACACTATCGTGTTCTGAAGTTAGAGAGTCTAACAACAAATCTAGAAATTTGTAGACAGCGACCTTGTCATGCTGCAAATCGTCCGAAACGATAACCATTGCCTGTTCCTCCACGGGCGAAATCCACGAGTGGGCGGTGAACAAAGTGCAGCGCTCATGATTCCAATGAGCACTTTGTATTCCATTCTGATTTGTAATGGTGAAGTTTTCGGCAAAGTCAATTTGCAGGACAATTTGGGAGCCGTCTACATTTTCTTTCAACGATTTGAAAAAGGTGCACTGTTGTCTCTTCACGTACACATGGGTCAGAAAAGCCTTTAAAATAAACTAAAGAAATGCAAATAATGAAAAAAAAAATCGAGCGAGATTACCAAATGTACATTAAATTGTGATATTTACTTGTTACCTGAAGCGTACGTCTTGCCACTGACGTACATTGGTTTGCGTTTGTGCCATCCGAACAAGAGTGGGATCAAAACCTTCAAAGCTGTTTTGACATTTTTGGCATTTGCCTGTCATGAACTTTATTGTTTGGGTCACCACAAGTCACTTCGGACAGAAATTCATCTGAACCATTCGTCAATCTAGGCACTCCTACGTGGGGATGAAGGGCGTCCACGAGGTAGCGTATGTTCTCGTGCACTTTACACAAACACACATTTTCAGGAATATTTTTAAAGGTGACTATCTCGGCTGGTCGAAAATTATAAAACCTAGCTTTCGATATTTGTATTTCGGAATGCTCTCTGAGAAACAGCTGAAATGCTTCTCCTATAGACATAGTAAGATAACGCTTAACAATGTGTTGTTTGTCAATCAGTTTTCCTTTTGAGTCCTTCTTTCTTATTATCACTCTGTCCTTGCAGTTTGGGGACTGCCCCGAGACGTCATCCCGCCTGTAAAACTGTTGCACTATTCTTCTAGTACCATCATCTGGTTCTTCCAGTGGCAGTGGCACACCAGAGGGTTTCACAATATGAAAACCCTCCTTTTTGGCTAGATGCTCAACAACAGTTTTTCGTTTTGAGGGGGATGACGGTAGGGCCTTTCTACATTTTGTCATAGCCTTTCGTAGTGTCTGTTTACTTCTATAAGGATTTGCAATTACTTCAGGACTCGATTCAGGAGCTATCTCGCCCTTCCTAGCAGCCCTAGATTTCCGCTTCCGTTCTGCTTCTCGTACTTTGTGTTGTCGCCACTTCACTGCATCCTCCTGACACTCAAACGATACGTTGCCATGCGTTGGCGATGTTTTATCTTGTCACCTACATGGAGCCCAGCCTGTTTCCTCCGTTGTCTGTATGCAGCGATCCTCTCTGCTCCTGAACGAGCCATTTGAGGTGTCCTGCGTGAAAATATACTGGTCAGCCCACAAAATTAATATTTTAGTTTTCCCCTAGCTATTTTTATAGTTGTTCCGCCAACGCAACCAAAATCACCTGCGCGGGAGGGAATGCCCCGCTGCACGCGCACTCCTATCGATACCCCGTAGCATAATGTTCCTGCGCTTGGGCTGCCAGCGCGTGGCCTACGGTTTACACCCCGCGCCACGTGCACCATTGTAGTAGCACACCGGCGACTGCGGCTGCGCAGTGCAGTGGCTGCGTCCGAAGGGTTATCAAAACACAATCCGCGTCATAGCGTCAGAGTCTGGGGCATCAAAGACTTGTTCGGGACGGTAATAATGGAGAGAGTAAAAAGAAGCTACGTGGAATATTCAGACCCAGTTAAAAACGAAGTATTTGAAAGCAGGGTGACAACATTGTCTGATAACCTCACCTGATGCTCACGATGCGCAGAGACCCGATTAGCCCAGCTCCTCTCGCTCGTTGAAAGTCAACACAAACACTAGCACGTCGTCGGAGAAGTAGTGGCAGGGGGGGAGGGAGAGGTCCGGAGCAGTGCGTTTGAGTGGAGGAGTGCGAGCACGACAGAAACATTCGATATAATGTAAAAAGATTGGGTTGTACAAAGACGGCGTAGGCATCCACACATTTTTCTTCGTAAAGATTGTCCGTGCCAAACATGTTCACGGTAGCGTCCGTGCGTAACGCGATTTTCACCATGTTCCGTTCGTTTTTCGACCTTCGACCTTGTGGCGGTATTTCTACCTCCACTGTAGAACTCTTAAGTTACTATTACTTCATTTACTTTAGACTTATCAGCTATTTTTTTATTCGCTGCTTGAGTGTCAAATAATAATGTATAAATTCACCAGCCTGCTGTGCCATGCATTGTTAATCTATTTAGGCACATGATTTGGTCCCTTTTAAAATTTATCAAGCAAGCAGGTTGTACCAACCTCTTAAATAACGCTGGCAATGTCACATGTTGGACTTTCCCTGCGTCGCCCTTACGGCTTGACTGTTCACACACACACACGTCTCTAACACACTCACAGTTGCAGCATCACAGCTTCGGTCGCGTTGGTTTGCACGCGCACAACCGCTACGCTACCCTACACACACAGCAGCACATGTGTATGTGTGTGTGTCTGGGAGAAACAGAGTTCTCCCTTCTTTCTGCAAGCTGCACTGCACGTGTATCGCAGAGCCACCCTCGCCAACCTGCATGCAGAGGGAGGAAGGTCGACAAACCTCCTTACTCCAGCTCTGCTGCTGCAGCCCGACGAGAGGCAACCCATCTCGCACCCTCGAGGACAGGAGGGGAGCACCTCACCCTCCGCGCTGCGACTCGGACGCCATAGGACCCCTGCGGTGCCTGCTCGCGGTCGCACCCCTCTCGGTCGCAAGGCTCACGGCGCACCCCTCTCGGCTGCAACCCTGCTCGCCCTGCTCGGCCTCCACCCTCGTAGTGGCCAGCAGATAAAAGCGCCCCTGCGTTTGGATCGACACTCAGTCCGCCTCCAGCTACACGACGAGTAGCACCTCTGCACCAGCCAGCCTGCCGCTCTCCATCGCCTCAGCCGCTGGCCCTGCTCCTGCTCCTCGCCTGCACTCTATTGCTGGACGCCACGCGACGCCACGCCGCATCTTTCTCCGTTCAACTGACGTCACTCCACTTAGTACTCACTATCGAGAGCCGCTGTCTAACTTTACTACTGTTGCGCTACAGCGTGCTCAGAATATTCAAGAAACTACCATTGTTATTCAAATCTGGAAATATAGATAGTTAATATTTCTGAACCAAAGGTTCTACTACTCTCCCGTTGTATTCTCTTCAAAGACACCAAACACACCTACAACCTTGATACCTTTTTTGTTCGTCATAAAAAATTAGCTTTGCTGCTAAATTTGCAGATTTCTGACCCCACAGACTAAGCCACAAATTTAAAAAAAATCATCAAAATCGTTACGAACGGACACGCTTATTTAAAAAAAAAAGTTTAGGCGTTGTAACTCGGCCCCAGTGACGAAGATCCGCTTTTCGGCTCCTGGGATATGTACAAGAGTGTGTCCCGAGCAATATGCAAAAACAAAACCTCCAAAATTCCGTCGGGAAAGCCCATTTCTATGCCCGTTTCAGACATCTCTAAAAATGCTTAACTGTTTCTTGGTAACGACGCTCTGTTTTAACCTCAGTTAGAGGCTGCTCATCTGACAGATAATTATTGAACTGCTTAATGTCTTCTGTTAAGATTGATGTTTGGAGTCTTTCTTTAGAAATAGTGACTGTTTCACCAAAACCAACACCTACTGCTGAAGCAATTGCATCTTTTGCTGCAGCCACAGTATCATCCTTGGCAGATGTATCATCTGAAAAAAATTACCCATTGCTTTTATTCGCCACATTTACTCAAATAAGTAAAACTAAAATAAGTCTGCTTAATTACACTTACCAAACGCTGCCGCTACCTCATGAGTAGCTGCTGATGTTGAAGTTACAAGGACCTCGTCAACACCTGCAGCAGACGCAAATGAAAGCAAGTATGATTTCACCAAATTTTGCAATTTCAGTTTCATCAGTTCTACTGTTTGCCTAGTTTTACATACCAATGGTAGAATCCTCTGTAGTCACTTTTGGGACAGAGACAACAACTTCACCAGATGTCACAACTGAAAGCATATTAATATGACTTCAAGATACTATGTCAAATATACTTAAATCGAAACAAGGAAGTCCAATTAGTTTACACATACCAAAAGTTGCATCCCTTAATGCAGGGGTAGCTGCAGCAGTAGGCGCCATGTTTGGGATACAATCAACAACTGGAAACCACAAGGGATATATGAATGACATGAGACCATAGCTTCAGATATGTTTCATAAAAACAGGGAACACTGGTTTACCGAAGGTTTGATTAGTGGTGAAAGGGTCATCGTAGATGAACTTCATCACAGAAAAATGTTCCCAGCCTGGCTTTTTGCCATTCTTAGCATCACGATAATTTTGTTTCAGGTTTTTTATCTTAGCTTGGATTTCCTGTGCTTTGAAGTCATAACCTTTTTGTAACATGTCGTTTGAAATAGTCTGCCACACTGGTTTAGGGACTCTAAGGACTCGCAGATCTGTGCGATACCTTACACACGTTTCCAGAAGAACACCTGCTAAGCCACGCCAAACAACCACTCTATTCTTTTCGACTGAAACTACGGAATAAAATACTGTTATTAGTAATATTGCTAACAATAACTAGGTACTTTGACAGGCAATAAAAGCGTACCTTTAGGAGATGACACTGCTCCTGGAGCAAACTGACTGACATTGAATGAATCTCTCCAAGCCTCCGCCGATTGAACACCATTGTTCTTTAAACGGGTCAGTAGCCGGAAACATTTAGCATGATCTGAAAACACAATAATTCAGTACATGCGAATCGTCAGATGTCAGATCATGAAAAAACGTTAACAATTCTTGTTAACCACAAACGGACCCTAAGGAAAGAAAATTTTCTATTATATAGTTTCGAGCAATATATTTTTAATATAGAATTTTGCGAAGCGTCATTGCGCCCTCTGACTTGTACAATCTGCTTTTGGACGCCATGTAGGCATTTCATGCCTGCTCGCTGCATTGTTCTTGTTCTTGATGTGTCTCTTTGCGT
>NW_026267213.1:192233-194475 GCF_000697945.3 Frankliniella occidentalis | reverse complement strand
GGGTGATGTTGAATTATTGTTTATAATAGTGGATCTTAGCCATCGTGAACGCTACCCATATAGCTGTTGTACAAGCAGTGATACTGGAAGTATCATCTGCTAAAAAACTACAACAAATAACTCAGAAAATATTAGAAGAAGCTCAAGAAACATCATAGGATTTATAGTAATATTTCAATGAAGCACACTTTAAATACAACAACAATTTATACTTACATAAAGATTGTTAAGGAACAAAAACATTCCACCCCGCTGGCTTCTTGATGGATCCTCATGTGGTACTGATGATAGCGCCCGCTAAGTGCTGGGTAGGCCAACCCGCCAAGCTGCTGCGTGAAGATGGTGGGCAAGGCTGGGCCGGGCTGGGCACTCAGAGTCGGACAAGAGAACGTTTTCTCGACCTCGCGTCAACTGCGTCATCTCTAGGAGAACCTAAATGTAATCCTAGTCCGAAGGCTAGGAGAGTACTTGAGGGATTGAACGAAGCGCCGAGAACTACGTGAACAAGCAGGCCCGCCCTTCCGCCAAACGCAGTTGCCAGCTCTACTTCGCTGCGCCGGCAAAATTCCGTTCGGCAGGGGCCGGGCCTGCTTTGGCCTGCCGGCGGCGATAGTCGGGCCGCAGGCCCGACCACTTCAGTCTCGACTTTGCTGAAGAACCTAACCAAATAATAAATAATGTGACCGGTGAATCGCTTTGCATATTTAAGTAAACGAACTTCCGGCGGGGGGCCTGCGGCCCTTTTGCATTTGGGGGATTTGCTCCTTTCACGTGACAAAAGACTGTAACGGGGCAACTCCGTGACTACAACCCACCTTTCCGCTTTGCTTAAGAAAAGTTCCAAAAAATTTACCAGCGCAGTTTTTTGATTGTATTGTTTGTCAAACAGTCTTAAAACTTGACTTTTCCCCATTGTTCTCAATACATCCCCCTTCAGGGCCGAAACAGTGAAAGATACGGCAAATCCAAGGGTAGTTCCTGATTCAGAATGTGTGTGTTTTTTTTTGTTTGTTTTTTTTTTTGGGGGGGGGGGAGGGGGGGGGTACTTCCTCTTACATTTTACGATTAGACGCCTCCTAGTAAGCCTGAAAGTCATTTTCGCCGTATTTTCGTCAAAAAAAACTACTTAGCGCCCAAAAGGTGCACGACAGAGTCAAACGGACAAACGTTTCGCCCTAGGGCTCTACTTTCACGAGTTACCCCTTGAAAGATCATAAAAAAATATTTTTTTCCTCCTTTTTGGACCAACCCCTATTTCTCTGGTACCCCTTTTCACCCCCTTAGAGGTGGTTGCTAGGATTTGCACGAGGCGTTTCGTTGTCGAGGGGTGACCCTGAAATTAGTCCACCCCTAGCTCCTTCCTCTTCCACGGAGGACGGACGGACGGACAGCAGAGCGGTTGCATCAGCCCGCTTTAATGCTTTTTGGCTGAGCGATTAGCGAAGCCTATTACTCCGTCTGGTCGAAAAAAACTTTGTCTGTCTGTCTGTCTGTCTGCACGTCTGTCTGTCTATCTGTCTGTCTGTCTGTCCGCACAATAACTCGAGAACGAGTTGAGCTAGCGACCTGGGATTTTCAGGGTCGTTTTGTGTTATAAAAAGACAGAACGAGTTCGAAGATGAGCATTCTATCTCAAAAGTTGGATTTTTAAAAAATCAAAAAAGACGGGTTCCATAAATGTCTTTTTTTAAAATATTTTTTTTAAGGTGTACTAAGGGGTAACACCCCAAAGTAGAGCCCTTTGGGCGAAAATTTTCTCCGTTTTGCTGTAGCTCAAACCGTTAAGGCACTAAAGGGTGTTTTTGACGTAAATAAGCGAAAAAATGGACGACCCTGTCTGTCTAGTTTGTTCTACTACTTTTTGATGAATTGTATGTTGAATTTGCTCACAGCATTCATTTGTCGAAGTCAAAAGTCATCATACTCGCTCTTCTAATGACTGGGGACTGAGAACTAAAAATGTCATCGGGCAAACTAGAACTAAACTTTCAAACTAGCAGCACCAAAAATACTAGGTAGATGTACGCCAGACCACGTCTCGCGTAACAGGCTTCGCGACATCTCACGAAACACTGTTACGCTGCGACGCGCCTGGCATACATCTACCTAGGCCTGCGGCGCTGACACCCGAGTCGGGCAAAAGAAAGAGTCGTAAATAGGCCTTCGGCCCCAAAAGTCACAATTATTGCTCCCCAGGGTTTTATTTTGACGAGTTGACCCTTCAGAGACCATGAAATATTTG
>NW_026267213.1:186357-188358 GCF_000697945.3 Frankliniella occidentalis | reverse complement strand
TGAGCACAATTTTTGGCATGAGCGCTGGCCAGCGCGCGCGGGGGGCTGACTACTCAGAGAGCAAGGTGTCCATTGTTGCTCTGGTACCCGGGCGTGAGTGTGGAGCTGCTCAACAGGTGGTGTTGAACCATGACGCTCTCCCCCCCGCGCGCCCTAACTGTCTGGCAGAAACGGGTCCGTTTAAAAAGGGGTTAGGTGTATATACTTACCCATGTCAAGGCTTGCAACTTCTTCAGGACAGACATACGCCGTGTACACCCTCCCGTTATTATCGTAAATATGGTACGGAACCTTATTGGGGCTGTGCATGTCCATATTAATATCGTCGAAACACACAGCGTCCAGTACAAGTGCACGTCATAGAACTGACAGAACCAACCAGGGCGAGGGCGGCTCTTTCGTCCAAGACGACGTTGTCTCCAAACCTAAAGCGCGCGAAGACGATGGAACGAACAACGACAATCGCAGGCATAGTCCGCTAGATGGCGCCACCGCGAACCTCCCCTCCACCCCCCACTCCCATCGCTTGGCGAACATCGGGCTTGGGCTTGGGCTTGGGCTTGGGCTTGCTCGTTCGGCTTGGCCTTAACTTGATATAACAACAGTCGATGCCGTCTAACAGGCGGATCCCTGCGGTTGCGCTTGTGAGCCGTTGTGGTTGTGACCCCGTTGCGCTTGCGAGCCGTTGCTCTTGCGTCCCGTTGCGGTTGCGATCGGTTGCGCTTGTGAGCTACGTCGGCCCAAGAGTCTGCTCAGCGAGGACGACTGGTTGCTCTGCTCTCCGAGACGCACCCCGCCCCGCT
Organism: Frankliniella occidentalis; assembly: GCF_000697945.3. Classification (NCBI taxonomy): domain Eukaryota; kingdom Metazoa; phylum Arthropoda; class Insecta; order Thysanoptera; family Thripidae; genus Frankliniella; species Frankliniella occidentalis. Next base: position 187,555 of record NW_026267213.1, on the reverse strand, counting down.
GGCCGACGTGGCCGCCGCCCAAGCTGGACTCTCGCCATCGGGCTCCGGGTACACACCGGGTACGACCCGCAAGGCCCAGACTTCAACATCCGCGATCCCCGACACCTGCCGGTGCCTCCGGTACGGTTCTTCAACCTTCGGTTCGGAGGGAGCTGCGTCCAGGCACCCTTCCGGTCGGCGCACCCCCGCCAGGACACCGTCGTCGCCTCCGAGGACGGCGACCTGCCGGCCACCACCGTCTGAAACCCACGCCCTCGCCGCCAACGGCAGCAGGACCGCGGGGCCGGGTTTGAAGCCACCCCGCTGTAGCTCAAACACTTTCCGAGTTATGGCCGTTGAAAGGTTTTGGTCATTGCCATTCTGGAAAAACAGTCCTCCATATGCCCCTAATAAAATCAGGTTTTCAAGGCCAGTAAAGACGATGTAATCCGTCAAATCTCTCGACGGATTCGGATTCAGAACACAATTTTACCCTCAGGTAACCAACCACACAAAGGTTTTGCAGACAGAAAATTGGGTATTCAGCACTCTGCAGATAGAACATTGTTGTTAGGATGCGTCGAATACTCTTTTGCATTAAAATTGATCTGTGGAACTCTTTTGTACCTCACTGTTCTTTTGTTTGTTTCAGATTCTAGCTCTTTTGATGCTAAAAGACGCTCCAGTGCTGCTTTTCGGATCTCTACTCTGTTGTCTGTCATCATGCTGATTAGAATATTCTCCGCTAATGGAAAGAAAGCATTTTGTTGAATAGGTGTGTCAACAACTTTACGCCACTTGCAGGTAAGTACTTTGATCTTTGGATCGTGTCTAAAAGGTGTCTAGATCCATCCTTGATGGAACTGTGAAATCTTGTTTGAAATCACACGCAGGTGAGTAAACTGTTGGTATGAAAGTTACAATGCATGTTTAGTGACTTGTATACATCATCCTTATTCTCCTTGTTAATTATTCTTTCTTTACTTTGTCTTATTTCTCTTCAAACTGCCACAGCCACATTACTTCTCAAATGCCGGCAGAATCCTTCCGGGGCCGGCCCCGCTAGAACAAAAAGGCATTCCTTTAGGGTGAGGGCTCAGTATTGTTGACAATACTGGGCCTTGGCTCAGTATTGTTGACAATACTGGGCCTTGGCTCAGTATTGTTGACAATACTGGGCCTCAGTGACCATCGTCAACGCTACTCATCTGACCCCCCC
>NW_026267213.1:178554-183577 GCF_000697945.3 Frankliniella occidentalis | reverse complement strand
CCTTACCCTACTCCCACCCTCCCGTTCTTCACTCCCGCTTCGCTGGCCTTCCGTACATTACTGTGTTGTGTTAAACGTTACTTCTGAGAATTTTAGCACACTAACCACTAAAGATCAGCATTTACGGGCTGCTGCTGCACGTACAAGTATCATACGTAAGTTAGGATCCCTGATACATTACTTGGTCTTAGTTAAGGTTTGCGAGCTTTTCGTCATACAAATAACGGACGGGTCATGTAATAAAGAACTCTTTGCCAGCGCATGTTATTCTGGCTCACCACTGCATTGGTTGTACAAATCAATTCACGCTTTCTACTGTAGGTTGATGAGGACTTGAACAAACTGGAACCAGAGCCGGAAGCCCTTGCGGCAGGTGGGCAGATCCAAGGTTCCAACGCCCGGAACGGTGAAGTTCGCCGGGCGCGAGCAAGACGCCATTACTAGAAGGCGACTGCGGCGGGCCTGCACGTTCTCCTCCAGCCACGGGCCCTTTAGTGCAGCAAAACAAAGGGCGAAGGAATAAGAAACACGTGCGAACTGTAGTGCTGCTTACCGCGAAAGGAGCTGCGTGTGCAGTCGTGTGCTCTTATTTCGGACATATCACGTAGAAATGCTCAATTTAACATATCTCGGAGTCATATTCGAAATCCGAAAAAGGCATAATAAATACAAGACTCACACACCCTTTTGGGTAATGGTGCCATTTCTCGTGTAACGCCTACAAGGCTCTGAAAATATAGACTGCGAAACTGAAATCGCGTCATGACATAAGCCTGGGGCTCGTGCACTTTAGAGCTGCCCCGGGTCTGACAGGTGCTTCTACGGCTCTTCGGCGACAAAAAAATAACGTTCAAAAGTTTTTCATCACTCAACTGAGTGATTGTGCTTCAATTTCAGACAGTCTGATCATTCATTGTAGTGAAGTAACATTTTATCGCAGACCTCATCAACCCTTAAAGGCAGGCGCGGATTAAGGGGGGGGGGGCGATCGCCCCCCCTGTCGTCTCTAGAGAGCCGCCTGAAAGGTAGGCAATTTGCGCCACAAAACCCCTAGGCAACCGACAGTGCATGCCCCCACTGTCAGCCGGACCTTAATCCGCCACTGCTTAAAGGCCCATTTTTAAATGCCATTGTCAAAATGGAAAATCGCAGATATCACCAAGAAAATGAGACATTTTTCGGGTTTCGAGTGATAGGTTTGGTAGAGGTGGTTTCAGGAAATTGGTTGAAAGCCCTCTCGACGTTCTGAGACCTGTACTGCGCTGAAATAGGCAAATCGTGAAATTGAGCGTTTTCGGATGTGATCCATTTAAAACCCATTGGTCGGATCACTTTCAAAAAAATTACTCCGAGATACCTCAATGCTTACTGAACCTGATTAGGGTCTAAGTCAAAATTGCACTGGAAAGACAAGTGTGTGAATGTCACTCACTTGTAGAGAGAAGTATGTAAGGGTGTTTGGAGACAATGGTGTCAATGGTGTTACACCACTCCGCACTCCGCCACTCGGTGCTCGGCAGTGCATCCAAAAGGGCAGGCTGCTGCGGGCTTCTTTTTTTGGTGCCTATGCTTAAACATGGGAGGAGGAGAAAGTAGCCCGCAACAGCCTGCCCTTTTGGATGCACTGGTGCTCGGTGCTGCCCCTCTGCATGATCCGGCGTACGTTTGGCTGCTTACCCCTCAGGCGCTGGTGCTGGCACTGTCGCTTGGACCTCGTCTCAGCCGCACCGCGCTATGGTGCGCGCCTTTGACACCACTCTAGGTGTACGTTGGTTGCCTACCTTACCGGCGCAAGTTTCGTCGGAGGGGTAGGGGGGATGCTGTGGGGCGACTGCTGCTGCAACAGCGACTGCGGCTGCTGCAGCTGCCGTTACAGAGAGGTCGACTCGGGTCATACACGAGTTTGAATGTTCGAAGGCGGAGACGTCGATTTCGGCTGCTGTTACTGCTTTCTCAAGGTAATTAGTCCTTATTCTCACTTTTCAGCTGTTTTCAAATCTTTACAAGGATAAGATAAAAGAACAATCCACCTTGCTGCCTGGCACTTATTCTCTGAAAGAAATAAAAGCAGTGCATTGCCGTTGGATGATTTGTCGTGAGCTAGAGAGGAGATAGCTACCACCTAACCTGCTTCACTTGAGAATTTGGTGTGTTCTAGATGTCTGGCTTAGTTTTGAACTATACTTTTAAGTATTAATTAATAGATAACTTTTAGCTGTTACATCCATTTCTTTAAATAAACAGTTTGATAGCACATAAAAGAGCTTTCACTGTAAAATTCCAAACTTGTGACTTACGCAACTCTGTCAAATGACAGGTGACTTCTTACATTAAGGTATGACATGATAAGGTTTTCCTTGTCTATGTTGCACATCTGTTGGAAGGTTTCCAATTGAATTTCTCTTGGAGAGGGGTAACACGACATTGAGATTTCTAATTGTTTTCTTTGGTCTCCATAATGAGACCGTAGGGTTTGAGATCTTCAGGCCATTCAATGGTTAATTTTTTGCCCGTTACTTTCTTCTTGATGATAACCGTTCCATTCCTGATATGTGTGGATTCAATTTTACCGGCCTTCTTGAGCTGTCTGGCTTCGTAGTCCAGTCGCTCATTATGTGGTGTTCGATGTTCAGAAATGTATACATTCATGGTTTGTCCATTGTACTGCAAGTCTTCGGTTTTGAGTCCACCTTTTTTGACCTGTTTGATGTAGGGATTAAGTAATTCTTCTTTCTTTCATCGGTTTACGAACTTAATGATAATCTTTTGTTCCCTTGACTTGATAAAGGGTGAGCGGCATCAATATCACGATGATTTAATGATACATTTAGGAAATCTCTTAGGTAACCGCAACATCTAGTGACTTCATGGTGAGTTCCTTTGGAATTCCACTAATGATGAAACTAGGTAGATGTACGCCAGACCACGTCTCGCGTAACAGGCTTTGCGATATCTCACGAAACACTGTTGCGCTGCGACGCGCCTGGCATACATCTACCTAGGCCTGCGGCGCTGACACCCGAGTCGGGTAGTGAAAAATGTACCCAAAGATACGGGCCTCTGGCCCGTCGAAGGCCCGTCACTTTGACTAAGCATGCAGGGTTGTACATTTTTTCGCTTATTTTCGTCAAAAATACCCTCTAGCGCCTTAACGGTTTGAGCTAGAGCAAAACGGAGAAAATTTTCGCCCGAAGGGCTCTACTTTAATGAGTTACCACTTAGGAGACTGTAAAAAAAATATTTTTGAAAAACATAATTTGGGGGACTTGTGGTTTTTGATTTTTTTTAAAATCCAATTTTTGAGCTAGAATGCTCTTCTTCGAACTCGATCTGTCTTTTTATGATACAAAACGACCCTGAAAATCCCAGGTCGCTAGCTTAATTCGTTCTCGAGTTATCGTGATGACAGACAGACAGACAGACGCGAAACTTTTTGATCATCACTGGAGTAATAGGCTTCGCTAATCGCTCAGCCAATTATTCATCCTATTGTATAGCTTCATGTCCTTGATCGCTATCTCCATGTCCTTATTTTTAGTTTTGAGGCTATTTACTTCATATTCTACTTCTTTAAGCCTACCACTGAATTCTTTTATCAGTGAGGTATCTTTGAAAATATTATCAAGCTTAAGCCAGACGGCATTCATTTTGTCCTTAGCTGTAATTTCGGAGAACTTATCTCCTTCGGACACGTGCCGCATACGAAGTTCTTACTGATTTTCGCAATTTCTTCCTTACTTTTCCCTTTCGTGTTAATACACTTCAGGTGACAGCCTTTTTTGCACTTTGTGCATTCTACTGATATTTCTGCTGCCTCAGTAGGATTTTCTTTAAGAATATCTTGGCACCAGCTGCACCGTGGTACCTCCATGTCACCGCCTTGCGTTATGAGCCATGAGGTCGACGCCAGATGTGTGGTTTAGGTACACGTCCGGTCCCGATCTAAAATGAATTGTTTGCTTTTGGGTTGCGGATGAGTCGTCTGAGCATACAGAAAGCGTCTAAGAAAGCGTACAAAAAGCGTTCACTGTTCCTTGTTCGCTTTCAATTCGGTACATATCGCAAAGGGGTCATTTCGCGAGTTCTGACGTACCCAGAGCAAACATTCCTCATGCTGCTCGAAAATGTTTGCCGATGGTCTGGCTCTCGGCGGTCTTTTTTTCCGCTTTTGCTAGGATTCGATCCCGAGACTCTGACTTACTGGCTCGAGTCGCTACGACTGCGGCTAGTGCGCTTGCTGACGACCAACGTGTAAAACCGCACTGTTGTGCTGAGGTGGGTCAAGCGACGAATGCGCGCAAACGCACAGAAGTGAGCGACTCAAAATTAGCTTTTCGCGCACATAGGCGGTCCAATCGCACTCCGGTGGCCAGCTGACGAGTTTCCCGCACTCACGGGTGACCTAGAGCGAACACGTGGCGAACAGAGGCGAATACTGACGACTCTATGGCGTAGTATCCGAGCGAACCTGAGCGAAACGGAGCGAACCTGAGCGAACGTCTTGTGCACGACCGAGCCTATGGCAAATTGGAGCGAACTCAGGCAATCCCTTGGTAAAATATGTGAGCGAACCGTAGCGATCTTGAAGCACCTAGCGCGCGTATAGCAGCGATTCAAAAGCAACTGCTTCGCAACCCAAAAGCGTACAATTCATTTCGGATCAGGGTACAATTTATTGATTTGAAGCCTTTTTACGATGTGATAGACCATTTGGTCATTTTCACCTCATTCCCGTCCAAAAAATGCCCCCTATCACCCATACGGTACACGATAGAGCGAAAAGGACAACGTTTTCGTCCAAAGGGTGTGACACATAAAAAACGCATAATCGAAAACGCATAAAAAATATTTTAAAAAAACATCCTTTTGGGGACCTGTGGTTTTTGATTTTTTTAAAATCCAATTTTTGAGCTAGAATGCTCTTCTTCGAACTTGATCTGTCTTTTTATGACACAAAACGACCCTGAAAATCCCAGGTCGCTAGCTCAATTTGTTCTCGAGTTATCGTGCGCACAGACAAACA
>NW_026267213.1:174347-178504 GCF_000697945.3 Frankliniella occidentalis | reverse complement strand
GTACCTAGATTTGATTTTTTTGAAATTAATTTTTAAGCTAGAATGCTCATCTTCGAGCTCGATCTCTTTTTTTATGAATTAAACCAACCCTGAAATTTCCAGATCGCTATTACAATTCCTTCTCGAGTTATCGTGCGGACAGACAGAATGAAGCTTTTTCGGTCAGTGGAGTAATGGGCTTCACTAATCGCCCGCCAAAAATATTTTTCTGAAGGCAGGCGAGGCATATTTTGGGCTTTTTGCTTTTGATTTTTTGACAGGTCAATTATTAAGCTCGAGGTCTGAAAATCTATACAGTTCTTGCCTTTTTTATTACAAAGTTACAGCAAAAATTTTACGTACCTAGCGTACATCGTTCTCGAGTTATCGTGATGACAAACAAACACACACACACACTGTAAAATTATTTAATGGAAATTTCCATACAATGAACTGAAAAAATTTGCAGCCCAAGTAGTTTGGAAATGTTTCAATACAAACAGCTTGGGAAACACTATATTTCAAACATTGTGGAAAATTTCTATGAAATTTTGCCAAACATTTCTAAATTTCTTTGAAAATCGTTATTTTTGTTGTTTTAAAACGCTGTTTTCGTGTAAAATCGTACCTTTCTGTTTTCCAAATTGTTTGGAAATTTCCAGTAAAATGTCCGTAAAATTAATTACATTTCCAACAATCTTTTGGAATACCACTCTTCCAAACTATGTGCACAGATTTTCTTTGGAAAATTCTGACTTTCATTTTTTGAGCACAGACAGACAGACGCGGAAATTTTTGATCACCACTGGAGGTGGGCTTTGCTAATCGTTCGGCCAAAAACTAGAACGGGCAGCAAAACTATTATCCTGGAGTGTGATGTGCGAGAAATTTTACACAGGCTAACGATGGCAAGTGCAACAAACGATTAAGCGTTTCTCACCGCATACGCCTTGTCCTTTAGGCCGTAGCTGGCGTCATGCACGCGCTGGCCTGCGATGCACATGGGCACAAAGAACACCAACAGGTAGGGCAGGCAGGACAAGGCGTGAAGGTCGACCTCACCGCTGGCGCTGCTGCGTACGGCAACCACAGTGCTCAGCATTGAGAGCGCAAAGTGCCCTAGGAGGTACAGGGGCAGAAACAGGCCAAACATAGCGTTGGCGTGGCGGCAGGCCGCCAGGAGAGAGACATGCAGACGCACCGAGCGACTCGTGTTTTCGCAGCCCTGTAGCATGGTCACAGAGCACTCAAGCACTTAGCTGCATCAGCAGGATTAGTTCCCGTGTACCTCTGAATTGAATAGAGATATTTCGCCGATATTTCGTAGCGCTGCCAACATGGAAATATCAGCTCGATAACGACGAAATTGATCATCACCAATACGCCACGAAATATTCGCGAAATAGCGATGGCAAAATTCGGACATTCGGCGGACGTCGGGGTATTATTGCATGTCATAAAATGTAGAAAAAATTCACGAAACATTCGTCAAATAATCCCCACATAACGACGAAGTCACGCCGGCCCCTGTGCAACGTGGCCACTTTCCCTCTGACCAATAGGCGCGCGCCAAACAATGACGTCATGACTTTGGCGTCCCTTTCAAATGGGTGGTCGACGCGGTTAGCTCGACCTTTTAGGCGGACCCTGCATTTTGTGAAGAAAGCATGAAATTTTGCACAGTGAATTCAAATTTCGCGGGCAGTTTCCAACTTCCGGAGACCGGAAGTGGACCCATGCTGTAAAAATAGTGACTACCGAACGCCTACAATATGATAAGTACCCACAGTCTATACAAATAGCGCTCTGAACGCGACATCCAGCTCTTACACTAGAAAAGATTCAAATTTCGCGCCATTTCCGGTTTGTGGGCGACTAGAAGTGGTTTTAGGTTGTCAGTAAGTCGCCCTCCACTCACCAACAGTGCGTACGTAATGTTTTAGATCGTGCTTGACATTCAGAACAGACTTGGAAATCGTCAAAACGACATTTTTGGAATTTGCACAGTTCAAATTTGAATTACCCGCCCCAGCCGCTCCTATGGGTCGGAACTTCCGGTACTCCGGGTCAAAATGTTCGTTTTGGTCCATAGTACCACTGTGCAAAAATTTATGCTTTCTTCACAAAATGCTGGATTCTTTTGCCTACCGCGTCGACTATAAGGGCCTTTTGGCGGTCTGTCCGCAAGTAGTTTTTAAATTTGATCTAGGGAGCGGCACATTTAAAAAAAAAAAAAAAAAAAAAAAAAAAACTGTTTGCCTACGTGCCATAGTTCCTGAGATATAGTGGCGTGAAAAATGAGTCAGGATGACTTATCACCTTTTACCTCTAGGTTTTACTTGAAGGAGACAAATCGAATTGACCCCTCATGAGTGATATAGATTTAGAGACATTTGATGGATGAGATAAATCCTTTTGTAAGAAATTGAAGTATTGGTTTTTTAGGAGTAACTCGACTAATCTCCCTTTACGCAAATTTTTACGGGAGATACATTTTTAAAATCTAGATAGGGTCGATATCAAATATTCTACTCTCGCCATTTTGTCAATCAGTCTTCAAAGAATGAGACTGAAAAATAAAAGTTCAGCACTTTTTTGAATTTGTAGCGTAAAACAGTTTTGGTGTTTCCTGAACACTTGTGGTTTTGCACTCATCCCCTTCTTTCGCTTCCTGGACCACTTACTCATTATTTTTGCTTCGGCTGTGGAGGGCGGGAGGAAATAAGCAGAACAGGGGTTTTTGTTCACATTTCATTATCACTCTAGTTCAAAATTATTCATTGGTTCACAAACATATTTTACATTGTTCACATCAACAGTTGTGTTCGGAGAACTTACATCAACGACATGTACATCATTGCCTTATTCACTTTTTAGTTTGTGATGAACTGCAACATGTTCACTTTGAAAAGCAACATTTACGTAAGCAAGTCGAACTATGGCAATATAATCCTGTTTACAAATAAAGTAGACATCCATGGGACAAGCACATTTCTTCACTTTTGTAAATACTTCTACATTACCAAAACAAACAAGACCATTGTGAGAGTATTTTACAAATATGAATTCCGCTTTCCCTTTCTACAGCTATTAGCGACATCCAGCATTTTATTTTTAAAGAGTCTGTGGACAACAAGAACACGGTTTTCTGAAACATAATGCCATAATGCCATCTTCAATTTTACTGAGTGACCCCACACATGAAATTCCCTCTGATATTTTCACTGTGATATTCAGTCTTGCAGACTTGCTTCATTGCTCCGAGTCACCTAGCAGCCACTTGTTGTATAGTCTTCTACACCAAAACTGGAAAATTAATGTTTCATAGGGTCTAATAACGTTATTTGTGCGTATTAGGTGATTCAGAGAAGACGCAGGTGCGGGCGGGTCTGCCTACCCAAGGGGCCATGGCGCCTTAAGGTGAGAGCTGGAAGGCAAACCCGCCTCTTCTCTGAAACACCCGGTACGGATTCATGCACGAAATCAAAAATAAATGTGCAAAATCCACGTATATGTACGAAAAAGTACATTAGACCCTTACTCGCGTCCTGGCCATGCCATCTAGGGTTGTTCCGGTGAACCGGTTTTTCGGTTTTAACTGGTATTTTGGCTGTCACCGATTAACCGGTGTCCTGTTTGTGAAAAACCGGTTAACTAAAATCCGATTTTTCACTGAAAATACGGTGATTACCGAATTACCGGTTGAACGATTTTAACCGAATTATTATGAACAACATGTGTTTAACTGAAAAGAAGTAACATAAGCCCGAGAGTAGGGCCTCGCCGTATGTATCATATATCTATAAATAAACTGTGGAAGTTTTTTCACCGAAGATTGATTTTTTTGCACTGTTCCGCTTTCCCTTGCCATTGATTGCCTTTTGTCACGTTTTAAAAAACGCATTTTTTGAAATACCGTTTTAAAACGCAAAAGTTCGGTATTTTGGAAAATACCGGTTTGTTGTACAATACCGGTTAACTTAAAAATATCGGTTCGTTTTACGTTATAGGTTTAATACCGTAAACCGATATTTCGGTGAAAAATCGGTATATTTCGTCAACGAAAACCGGTCTGAAAAAATCGACACCGAACAGCCCTAAGCCATCTAAAACGAACTTGAAGTGTCCCATGCTCCACTCCTGTTTTCCTGTTTCCTACTTGACCCCCCCCCCCCGCA
>NW_026267213.1:168921-174297 GCF_000697945.3 Frankliniella occidentalis | reverse complement strand
CAAGTTTTGGAAAAGGCTCACGCCAAGTACCCCCTTACGCGAGTCGATTTGAAAACCGTAACGATCGCCCAAGGCTTGAGAGACAAAACAGTAGATAACCTCTTTCTTAATCAAATGCCTACGAGGATTCTTCTGGGTCTCACTGACAACAGTGCGTTCAATGGAGATTATAAACTCAATCCGTTCAATTTCCAAGATTTTAACCTCAATCACTTGCAGTTGAAGAAAGATGGAGAAAATGTGCCATCACAGCCACTGACTCCAGATTTTTCTAATGATCTCTATGTTGAGGCCTACAATACGTTGTTCAGTGGTACGGGTATTCATTGGAAAGACGACGGGAACAATATCAGCTATGGCGACTATGCTAAAGGCACGACCCTCTATGCTTTCGATCTGACACCCGATCTCTCAGCTAGTCAGCCACATTGGAACTTGCAAAGACATGGCTCACTGCGCCTTGATCTCCGGTTCGCTGAACCACTGCCCGTTGCTATAAATTGCGTGGTCTACGCAGAATTTCAGAATTTGATTGAAATCGACAAAGACCGTAACGTCATTGTGGACTACAACGTCTAAAAAAATGGACGGACTTACTCTTGACACTCTCATGCGCCGCGATAAACATGTCTCTCCTCTGTTTGAGGGCGTGTTTGCCGCCGATACTCTGCCACGCGCCCTTCACAAACGCCCTGCTCTTCTCATTTGCAATACAGACTCCATATCCAAGCCAGGACAACACTGGGTAGCGTTTTACATTGATAAACACGGCGTAGGAGAATACTGGGACTCGTACGGTTTTCCACCCCTTGTGGCGCATCACAAAAGATTTCTCAATAGACTCTGTAAAAAATGGACATATAATCACACGAGTCTTCAAGCTGTTGACTCTATGGTGTGTGGGGAGTACTGCGTACTGTACCTTGTACACAGAGCTCACGGATATTCCCTGCATTCCTTTGTCCATAAATTGTTTACATCGAACCCCGTTAAAAACGACGAGATAGTGCGAAAACTTTTCAAACACATGTTTGGAAAAAAACGCACGTGTGTTATTCCAGGGTCGCAAACTTGTTGCGAACGTAAAAAATAAAATCCCTTAACAACAATGTGACACAAAAAAAAATCTAACACAATAATTTGTTACACAAAAATTAATTGTTACGCCAAAATCTGTTACACACACAAAAAAAAATTGCAACACAAAAAAAATTCTTACACAAAAAAAATTGTAACGCAAAAAATTTGTAACTCAAAAAATTTGTTACACGAAAAAAAATCGTTGCACAAAAATTTTGTTACACCAAAAGAATTGTAACACAAAAAAAATTGTTACACGCAAAAAATGTTGTTATTTACAGAAATGTAACATAAAAAATTTTGCTCCGTACAAAAATTTGTAACACACACAAAAAAATTTGTAACGGAAAAAGATTACGGTTTTGCATAAGCCTCTCTTGGGGGAAGGATTTACCGCAAAAAAATTCTAACGAGCGTTGCAGCATGCCTCCTGGGCGCGCATGGAAATGCTGCTTATAAAAAAAACAATGTCAGGAGTGGGATTCGAACCCACGATCCCATGGGGGAAGCAGACGAGAAGTCTACCGCCTTAGACCACTCGGCCATCCTGACACCGTGACTATGTATCTCTTGCGCTTAAACATGTTCCACCCTGGGCGGTCCCGGTGCGCGGGCGGGACCCGGACGGACTCCTTGACGTCAACCCCGCGGGCGGACGCGTTCTAACCGGTGCGCGGGACCCGGGCGGACGGTGGGACCCAGGCGGCGACTACCTCGCGGGCGGCGGACTCGGTGCGCGGGCGGACTCCTCGACGGCCACCTCACCCGGGCGGTGGTTAGGCGCTATTTTGGCCGGTGTCGGGCGACATGTTACAACCTGTTTCCAGGTTAGCGACACTTACGGCCTTAGCTTAGGTTAACAGCCAGGACTTAGGTTAGGTTGATGCGAGTCAAGAGCGGAAGAATGGGGGACATAAGTTGAGGTGAACGCCTGACAAGACCGGAAGAATGGGGCACCAAGATGGTGGCACGCTGTTAGGTTAGGTTACACGCTCCAAAGATACCATTCATTTGCGACGAGTCGAGACCCGTCACAGTGCGGACCTAGGTTGGGCCCCATCTCTTACGCCCCTCCACCAATCCTCGATAGGTTAGGTTAGGGTTGACCACCATCCCTCGGGCGATCCTCGTTAGGCTAGGTTAGGCCCCGTCACTTACGCCCCTCGGCCAATCCTCGATAGGTTAGGTTGAGTTAGGGGATGATAAGACCCACCCCTTGGGTTGGGTTAGGCTCTCGTCAGACACCCCTAAAATTAGGTATGTGTTAGGCACACCCAAAATACCCCCCAAAAATAGGTTAGGTTACAGCCCTCCAAGATGGCGAGCAGGACATTATCCCACCAAATTATCAGACCGGAAGAATGGGGTATCAAGATGGCGGACCGGAAGAATGGGGTATCTTTACTACTGCTAATCACTGTTCCAGCAGATGATTGTTCTGATTGCACAGAAGAAGTCGTAGCCGCAGAGCCATTTGCAGCACAGGCTTCAGCTAACTTTCTCTTTCAACCTGAGGAAACACACAGTATGAGAGAACCGACACAACTGTAATTGTAAATACCTTAGTATCAGTTGACAATACTCCTGAAGTCTACTACCAACGACAGGGCGAGATGTACTGGCAGCAGAAAGAGTGTCTACGTCGCCAACCTTCAGTGTGTCCACATCGTCCACATTAAAAGTCTCCCTACGAAACCGACAAGACAAACGTGGTATAAATATCAGACGCTCTAATGGATAAATTTTATAAACTTACCCGAAGTCAACGGCTTCATCATACTCGTCATCTTCAATATACTGTTGCTTAGCACGATCTTTCCGCCCCTTCCGTTTGGACATTTAAATCCGATTCAATTTAAGAAAACATGCATCAGCTGAGCGGTACAACAAAGCGGTGAGGACGGCAGCTCGGGCAGCTCGTGCTGCGGCGATGGTGAAGGCTCGGGTGGCTTCTGCTTTGTTGTGGGTTGAGCAAGCGTACCAACGGCTGCAACTTGAGGGAGACGCGCATCGGCTGCGCCGGACGGAAATTATCAAAATCTAACGGTAAGATTGTATTATATAATTCTAGGTTTTGCATTAAATTATATACTTTGAAGCAGTTTGTGTTCATTTGGGCTATCAAGTTGAATATTGTTTGGTTCTGAGTGTTCGCGCATGTCGACACTCATGATTGCTTAAAAGGCTCTGCTGTGTTCAAAAATGGCCATGTGATTTTGACAGATCAGTGTGTTGTGATTGTAATTGTAATGGCTGGGCATTTTGCGTTGTTGTTCTCGGTGGATCCTCCCGGAGCCGATGTTGTAAAAGAGGACCGCATCCAGAACGAGTGGATGGTAGCATCAGGGGCTGTCGGCGACATAGTCACCTTCAATTGGAATAAGACCAAGGAGGTAGGATTCCCGTGAAAAATTCCTAATCCAGTTTTCCTAATAGCATTTTTCATTGGTGAAAGATGTCGTCGGAACGGTGCTCGGCATGGGTAAGTAAGAAACTTTCATTTTGCCATTTTGAATCAGTCGTGCTTTGCAACAAAGTTAACGGAGAGACACAGAAGGGTTCAGTTCTGATTTTTCTAAGAAGTCCTTCTTAAACGTCATTCTCTAGTGATTGTGTCGTGTGAACAGTTCATCTTGGTCCCTATGTTTATCTCTAACGATAACCTTTTGTTGTGTTATATTTTCCATACCGTTTGAGGTGAAGGAATGTTACACACTTTTGTGCATTGCCATTAACTGTTCTGTTTTCTGTGTTGTGCAGGTACAAAGAAGAGACTGGACACCACCAAAGTCTCACCTTCTTGTGAAATCTTGCTGGTTTTAGAACCAGAAAACAAGAAATTGAGTGGGCCAGGCTGCTCCAAGTTCAGGCCAAACCAAATAGCCTTCAACAGCTCCCCCAAGAAATCTTAAATGATGCAAGTAAGAAAATATTACAAATGCCATGTCTTTTGTTCTGAATTAATTTAGTTATTTAATGCTACTTTCACAAATTTAAAATGTTCTGTGAGGGCTGTTGTTGTTAACTTGGCCTGAAATTGCACCATCCTAGTCCTCAATTTCTTAATACTTTTGGCTCAATTGGTGTTTCACCAGAATTTGGCATCATCCATGCTGTTCACACATTTATTTTAGTATTTTTGATCTGTGACAGATGCATTTTGATGAGAGGGGGCAGCAGCAACATCAGTGCTGGCTAGATATCGCCCTCACCCTCCAACACGGCGCACTAAGGCTCTTCTCCATGCCTTGAGCAGGGATCTCAAGGCCCTCCCGTGTTATACACCTGGAGTTGGAAAGGTGAAAACAATACTTTTCTCAGCTACATAAAGCAAAGCAATGATTTAAGTTGTGGTGAGCACACTGTTAAAAAATTTCTCTTAAAATTACGAACAAACTTGAGTTAAATTTCTACTATAATTTGTTCGTAATTTCTTAAAACAAACATATCATTCATTTACGGTCAGTTCATAACTTAACAAATTGGAAGTAAAATTACGAACAATCTTGTGTAAAATTTGAAAAGTGGTTTTATCGTTCTGCTTGTCTGAAATCTTCACTATCTAAAATTTACAATCAAGTCCTAATTTTGATGAAACAATCATGATCACCAATAATGTAAACATTGTCATAAATTAAAGTTTGTTCTACCTTTATTATGATGTACTTTGTTCCAAAATGAATAAAATGGATTTCTAATTGTTGGATCAAGTAGAGGGTAAGGTAAAATAAAATCAAGTAGCAAGTACATAAGGGTTTTGACCATGTATTAAGACTTCAGATAGGTAGTAGTTAACATCCAGCATTCTCCATACCCCTTTCAAAAACATCATTCAATAGTATTGAGAACAAAACTTAAGTATCAATCTAACAGCAGGCTAATTCTTTACAAAATAAATAAATTATGGACAGACGTTGCAGACGAAGTTGCAGGACTCTAGCAGAACTTTTATGCCTTCTTCAAACCGTTCCGTGCACAAGGGAGATGAGTTCAGAAGAAGGGGAGCCGTTGGGAACATAGGACCCATACTTTGAAAGCCTCACTTATCTGGTACTTCGAAGCCAAAGAATAGAGTAGATTAATAAAATTCCTGCATATGTATGCTACTCTTTTGAAATATTGGTGGTGATGTTCAAAGGCCATGCTCCACAGGAAAATTAAAGGCCCACACCTAGAAAGGATAGCTTAAATGGAGTACGTACTGCAGCGCCCATGACCCCCCTCCTCAGAGTGCTTGGCACGCTCTGCAGGCTCTACTATTAGGCCGATTGCAGAAAATTTGGTATCGACGGACTC
>NW_026267213.1:159626-168871 GCF_000697945.3 Frankliniella occidentalis | reverse complement strand
CGCCCCGCACGCATCATGTTGCACCTCGCCGAAGTAGTTTCAATGTCCGCCACCAGAGCGCGCACAGCGCTGTGCACCAGGAGTTAGTTCGCGGTAGGTACCCGCCACGCTAGAGTAATGACATTAGGGCTGAAAATCTCCATCCGTCACCATTGACTGCATTGTGCGACAAGTTTTCTCTACCATTCAGTAGCGTGATAGACTGTGGGTGTTAGAAGAAATTTGGAGTTCTGCTTTGGTTTTCGCTGTGCTGCTGTTAGCGCCAGTTTTGACTGTCCAGTCTCTCGTTGTTCTTCTCAGCCTTCGTGCTGTGAAAGTGTTTGCTCTTTGTGAGCCTTACTTCTTAGCCTTCGTGCTATTCTTAGCCTTCGTGCTATTCTTAGCCTTCGTGCTATTCTTAGCCTTCGTGCTATTCTTAGCCTTCGTGCTATTAAAGTCTTTGCTCTTCGCGAGCCCTGGTTAAGCTCTTGCTTCTGAGCTATTGCCATGTCTTCTCTTGTAAGAGAAATTCTGTCAGAGTGGGAAGGTGGCTGTTATTATACAGACCAATATCTTTCTCAAGCGTATACGGAGATGCTCCTCGCTCTCCTTAACGCATCACCTGCAGATCGGGTCGATCCAAGGATCGTGCCCTTTCTACTTGTAGGCCATCTTGCTCACACTCGTGTGCATGGGAATGCCGATCCAAATGCCCAAGTCACCTACCGCATGGCTTTGGCTATGGTGGGGCAAGGATCAGCTGATCCCATTCCTACACCCCATACTCACACAACACTGGCGCGCTCCGCTACCCCACTCACGGAGCCGCCACGACCAACTACACCTCCAGCTGGTCCATCGCGACCACGTTCACCCTCTCCGCAACCTGAGGCGGCCAAGCGATCTCGGGAAGAGGATGAGGAGGAACAGGAGGAAGGTCCTACCCTAGAAGTACTCCAAAGTCGGGAACGGGAGCTGAAACGCTTCAACACTAAGTTCCGCGAGGAGGTAGTGATGGTCAGGGGCCTTGCCGATACTCTTCCGTCGGAGGACCTGGTGGTCTCTCTCTTCGACACTATGTTGCAAAGACAGAGACAGGCTGTCAACGCAAAAGACGATGACAGGGTCATCCTTGAAATAGAGAGTGCTGAAAACATTGATAATCCCTTGTGGTTCAGTATGAGAAGGGTTGACCAGCTCAATGGGCAAGTGGTCCTTGATAAGCTAGGCCGTGTCCTGAACTCTAATCAGGCCTTTATGGCAAACGGGCAGTTGAAAGTTAGCTTTATTCATGTCCCTACCCCCAAAGCCGGAGGTCGTCGCACGAATAAAGTGCCCAACGAGACCATGGACCAATGGCTACAGAGAATGATTGACCATAAAACCATCTTTTCGCCTGACAACACACGGGACTCCATGTGCTTGGCAAGGAGTATCTTTATCGCCAAGTCACGAGAGGGTATGGCCTACACTACCTTTAACAGGCTTAAGAAACCCGAATCGGGCGTACAGCTAAAAGGTGCCAAAACATTGTGTGCCAGTGCTCACATTGGGTACGACCAGGCTTGTGGTCTGGACGAGGTCAGGCGAATGCAAGACATATTGCCTGATTATCGCCTCTGTGTCTTTACAGACAAACACGGCAAGGAGTGCGTGTTCAAAGGGCCTTACAGTGCTGGCCGTAAGAATTTGTACCTTCTTCTTCACAAAGAACACTTCTCCGCCATATTGTACCCTTGCCAGGCATTTGAAACTCAATTGCAGTGTGAAAAATGTGTTGTTTTTTACAACAACACGGACGACCACCGATGTGAGGGCTCTTGCTGGCGCTGCTTTGCCGGCGTAATACATGATGATCCCACTGTCCCTCTAGTGCGATGCCCTGACTGTCGCCACCAGTTTTCAGGTGATACATGCCTTCAACATCATAAGACAGTTAAGATGCGGAATTCTGACTTCACCAAGTGTGAAGTATTCAGATTCTGCCCTACATGTGAAAAGAGCTACAACACTCTGAAGTCCGGTAAACATGTCTGTGGCTTCATTTACTGCAAAAATTGCAGGGAGAATGTTAAGGAGAACCACCTTTGTTACATGACTAGCTGGCAGGAAAAAGACAAAAAGAAGGGTTGGAAGTATGTTACGGTCTTCTATGATATTGAGACCACTCAGTGCGACCCAGTAGACGGTAAAGAGGACACCTTTGAACACAGGCCAAACCTCCTTGTGTCACAAGCCGTATGCGACAATTGCGCCAATGTGCCTGGCAATGAGCACTTTTGCACTGTCTGCAATACCCGGCAACAGGTATTCCACAACCTGGATGATCCTGCGGCACAAGTTATGGGGCAGTTCCTGGACTATCTGCAGTCCTTTGGGCCAAAGACCCAAGTCCTGCTCGTGGCACATAACGCAAAAGCGTTTGACGCCATTTTTGTGCTCCAGGAGTTGGTGGCTCGCGGACTCTCTCCCGACCTCACTCTTCAGGGGGCAAAAATACTGTGCATGAAAGTGGGGAACTGGAAGTTCATAGACTCCCTGATGTTTCTTCCAATGCCACTTAGCTCTATGCCCAAATCATTCGGGCTCGACGAGCTCAAGAAAGGGTACTGGCCCTTCCTGGCAAATAAGCCAGAGTTTTACAAGTACGAGGGACCTATGCTTGATAGGGACCTCTACTGTGTGTCCAGTATGAAGTCGAAGGCAGCTGACGACTTCAATGCCTGGTATGACACCCAGGTATCTTCCAATTACCTCTTCTACTTCAGGCGTGAGTTGATCGAATATTGCACATCTGATGTAACGATCCTCCGTCAGTCATGTCAGGCATTCAGAAAACTGTTTCAGGATGTTGCTGGGTTTGACCCAATGCAGCACTGTATCACCCTCAGCAGTGCATGCATGGCGGCCTTCCGCCGCAACTTCTTGACAGCCAACACAATTGGCCTCGTACCTCCAGGAGGTTACCATGGTAGAGGCAAACAGAGTCACATTGCTCTACAGTGGCTCGACTATGAGTCTGCTAAGCTGGGTCAAAAAATTAAAACCATTCACACTGACCGCGAAGTGGCTGTCATGGGAAGGCTTGTCGATGGGTACGTTGAGCTACCTCTTCCTAATGGAGGGGTGGAGCGGCGTATCTACCAGTTCCACGGGTGCTACTGGCACGAGTGCCCCGAGCACTTCCCTGCCACTTCTGACTCAAAGGAGAGCAAATATGAGCGCACAGTTAGGCTCACGGCAATGTTTCGCCGCAATGGCTACACTGTCGTTGAGAAATGGGAGTGTCAGTTCAAGAGGGAGCTTGAGTCTGACACAGATGTCAAAGAGTTCTTCAGAGCTAACCCGACCACTAGGGCCACTCCTCTCAATCTTCGAGACGGCCTAGCTGGCGGCCGAACCAGTGCCTTGAAATGGTTCTACCAAGCCAAACCAGGGGAGAAGATCAAGTTGGTCGATGTTATTTCGGAGTACCCGACGCAAATCTTCGGGCAGTTTACCCGACGGGGCACCCTGTCATCCATCTGGAAGATGATCCCCAGATGCCTGACCCTAGCCTGTGGAATGGTATGGTCAAGTGCTCTGTGCTCCCTCCACGGGACCTGTACCTGCCTGTCCTGCCCTATAAGTGCAATGGGAAACTTCTGTTCCCTCTCTGCCGCACTTGCGCAGAGACGGAGAGTACGGACATTTGCCAACATACCCCTGAAGAGCGGAAACTCACAGGGTCATGGTGTGCCCCTGAGCTGCTCCTTGCTCTGAGGGAGAAAGAGTACCAGCTGGTAGACTTGCACGAGGTCTACCAGTACCCTGGGACCTCTCAGTATAATCCCCGAACCAGAGAAGACGGGCTGCTTTCTGGCTACGTCAGATGCTTCATGGCTCTGAAAATTCAGGCCAGCGGCTGGCCAGTTGACTGTACCACAGACGAGCTCAAGGCCAAGTTCGTTCAGGACACCCTAGAAAATGATGGCGTGGTCCTGGACCCTTCCAAAATGGTCAAGAATCCTGCTTTGCGGACCTTGGCAAAGCTTATGTGCAATTCGTTTTGGGGAAAGTTTGGGGAGAAAACTTTGAGGCCCAAGACCGAACTTGTTCTGACCTCTGAAAAATTGTTTGGGCTTATTACTGACCCTCGCAAAATTGTCACGGGGCTTCTCCCACTAAGTGAAGACTGTCTTCAGGTGACATGGCAGCCAGTAGAGGACAGTGAGGAGTCGTTGCCGACTTCCTCGCTGATCCATGCTGCATATACAACTTGCCATGGGCGGCTGCAACTTTACAAATACCTGGACATGGTCAAGGGGAGGGCCCTTTACCACGACACGGACTCGGTGGCCTACATCAGTCGCCCTAATGAGCCTGACCTGCCCCTCGGCACACATCTCGGTGATTTGACCGACCAGATCGAAGAGGACTTCGGTCCTGGGTCTTACATCACCGAGTTTGTGGCCGGGGGCCCCAAAAACTATGCTTACAAGGTGGCTGTAGGTGGAGATCTCGCAAACATCAAAGTTTGCATCAAAGTCCGTGGTATCTCAATCAACAAGTCATGTGATCAGTTGGTGACATTTGACACCCTTAAAGCGATGGTTATGGGAGACCGGGAAAAAACCACTATTCCCATTCCTCACCAAATCGCCCGGCTTCCAACTTGGAAGGTAGTCACTCGTCCTACCACAAAAAATTGGCAGGCCAAGAATACAAAGAGGCGTCGTGTTGACATCGCCAACACAGTACCCCATGGCTACAATGCTTGGGAGGAAGCCGACGAGGAAGACCAAGGCCTCCTCGAAGTGATGGGCCACCTTAGAGACGCCTAAGTCACACGGCAGGCGCAGGGGAGAGGCAGGCAGGCCCCACCGGCGCAGGGGAGATGCTGGTTAGGCCCCTATAAAAGAACAAACCACATTGTGTTGGCCATCATTCTTCATGGTGGATCTGAGATTCCAACACCCTTGCACCGCCCTCGTGGTAGGTGGAACAGGCAGTGGTAAAACTTATTTCATGAAACGTCTGATTGAAAATAGAGATGAGATGTTCAACACCAAATTTGAACACATCATTTTCTATTATTCGGAGTGGCAGCCACTTTATGACGAGCTAAAAGACAAGGTCGATTTTCGACAAGAGCTCCCTGTTCTGGACGACTATCCTTCGGGGCAAGGGCCTAATCTAATTGTCATTGATGACTTTATGGATGAGATTAAGTCACACCAGAAAGAAATCCTAAAATTTTTCATCAAGGGTTCTCATCACAGAAACCTCAGCATTTATTTTCTAAGTCAGTGTCTCTTTCCTGACGGCCTACGACAGATAAGTTTGAACACACACTATATTGTTTTGTTTAAAACAAGTCGAGACTTGGCACAGATACGCACATTTTGCATGCAAGTAGACCCTACTCATTTTCGAGCCCTCCTAGAGGCTTATCATGACGCCACAAAGGCCGGGTTCACGTACATTCTATTCGATTTTAAGCCAAATCAGGCTGATCAATTGCGCATGCGCACCCTCATTTTTCCTGGAGAGTCCACGGTCGTTTACATTCCCAAGGCAAAGTATAAAAGGGAGATGGAAGCTGTACTCTGAATCATTCGTTGACAATGGCTCCTGCCGTCAAGACGCACAAAGCAGTGCTTCAGGTCCTCCAGTCAGCTAAACCTAATCTTCGTAAAGCGATTCTAAAAGAATCAGACAAAGCGATCATCTACGCTATTTGTGAAATTTGCGATAATTTGCTGAGTGGAAATATTCCACTGAGTGAAAAAGATAAAACCAAGCTCAGGCGACACGCCAATCAAATCAGGAAACTAGCTCAGAAAGGAGAAGGTTGGCTGATTAAGCGCAGTCACCTCGAACAAACAGGGGGTTCATTTCTTCCTCTACTTCTCTCCACCGTAGCATCCGTGATTCCCAGTCTGTTCAAATGAATTATGTTAAGAAAATGATTCTTGTGCCTCACGAGAGTGTGGCTAAGCTAAATAACCCTACCCCATCTACGGCGCAAACTCAGTCGAGTTCGCTCGATTCCGAAATGGATTTGATCATGCACCAAAAATACGCTGATGATTCAGAAAAATGGAAACATTATAACAATGTACTTCAGCGATATCTCTTTTTCATGAGGGAGCGCAAAAAACCTTTGCAAATATCCTTGGAAGATGCTAATACGAGCATTCCAAATGAAGATTTTATTCGTCAACAGCTCGCGGCAGCTCTCCCAAAATCATATAAAGCGCCTGCACTAAGAATCTTCGACTATTTGAGCCAAGCAGACTCACAAATTACTTGGGATTCCGCAGGCACCGTATCTATTAATGATCAACCTGTTCCTAACTCGAATATTATTGATCTTATATCAGACCTTACACGCACTCGTAAAAACTTTGAACCTGTAGGAGTTTCTGGTTTTATTAAAGCCCTATCTTCCATAAATATTCCGTTGGAACTTGTTCCCAACTCAGTTCGTAGGAAGGAAATTATCGAGGCTCGTAATCAGAGTGGTTCTGGTATCAGACCAGTTAGAAATAGTTCTACCATTAAAGTGGTAAATAGTGGACGTGTAATAAAACAAAAGAAAACGCAAGGTATAACGAAACAAATAAATAAAAATGCCTGGAAAACTTGGTAAAGTTTACCATGATCCCGCCCACCCCGCCTCGTATGGGAGTGCGTGGAAATTGTGGAACGCCACCGGCGAGAAAAAAGAAGAGACAACTAAGTTTCTTCAGGGAGAAGATGCGTACACATTGCACAAGCCTGCACGGCGTCGATTTCCCCGTAATGTTACTTATGCTGACAATATCGATGAGAGTTGGCAAACTGATTTGTCCGATTTTCAATCCATTAAAGAAGATAATAACGGCTTCACGTTTATTTTATGCGTCATTGATGTCTTTTCAAAATACGGTTGGGTTGTCCCTCTCAAAGATAAGTCAGGTCCCTCTATTGTAAAGGGTTTTGAATTTATTTTCAAAGACACTAACCGCAGACCAACGCGCCTATTTTCTGATAAAGGGAAGGAATACATAAACAAAATTTTTCAAAAATTGCTGAAAGATAATGACATTGTGTACATTCACACACATAATCCCGACATTAAATGTTCCGTGGTGGAGCGCTGGCAGCGCACCATCAAGTCCAAACTGTTTAAGCGGTTCACACACACTGGAAATTACAATTATGCCGACGGGCTGCTATCTGATGTTGTGAGTGCATACAACCACACTTATCACCGTTCTATCAAAATGAGACCAGTGGACGTTACACCTGACCGTGTCTTGGAGGTATATAATAACCTGTACCATGGACTTAAGCCCACAAATAACAAAACGAAGTTTAAAGTAGGTGACTATGTCCGAATCAGTCGTGAAAAACAAACCTTTGAAAAAGGGTACACGTGGAACTGGAGCGAGGAGATATTTCAGATCGTTCAGGTCATTCCTCATACGATGCCGGTGTACAGGCTGGAAGATCTCGATAAGGATGCGATTCAAGGCACGTTTTACGAGGCAGAGCTTCAGAAGGTCACCAAGCCCGAGGCGTTCAAAATAGCATATATAGTGCGCTCCAAGGGAAAAAAGGGTAGTCGTCAACACCTCGTCCACTGGAGAGGTTATCCTGAGAAAAGTCGATCCTGGATTTTGGATTCAGATCTCGTATAATGGATTTTTATACTTTTCTTCCGAGTAACGCTAGTCCGAAAATTTATCCGGACAATACTACATCCCATTTTAAAACACAACTCGACCAGCGCATGGAACTACACGGTCATTGGCAAGCAGCTCTCATTGAACTGCACTACCCTAACACGATAGCACAAGTCGTGGAGGGAGAAAATGAAATAACAATTGTGTCGGACAGTGTCATTGACACGGTTGCTGTTAGACCTGGCTCGTATAGTAACGCCAAAGATTTCCTGATAAGTGTGAGTGACGCTCTGCAAAGTTTTGAGGAAGATTCCATTCAGGACACAGAGTATTACGAATTTCTTTCTGACCAGCGCGTTAAGTTTTCTCCATTCGATATGGATGATAAATCTAAAGTGCACTTTTCACCTCGCCTGGCACTCCAGCTTGGATTGGCACATACGGGCCCCTATCCTGCAAACGAACATATTTTTGGCGTAAAACCAGTTGATATCAGCTTCGGGATGCCTTCACAAATGTTTGTATACATAGACATTTTGTCAGATCAGATTATTGGTCACACACGCGCCCCACTCCTTCGCACGGCCCCCGTAGACATTAAGGCACAGCACGGGACGATGTCAGTAGTTCACTTTGACCATCCGATTTACTTCGACCTCAGAACGAAATCATTTGACAGCGTGGAAATAGATATAAGGGACCACGCAGGGCGCCACATGCCATTTCAGTTTGGAACGTCAACCTTGTTGGTTCACTTTCGACAACTCTCGTAAAGATGGTTCACCATATTACGCAGTATTACCTTAATCAGGCCGGTGGCGGCCAATATTATGCGGGCAGCTCCTATCAGAAAGGACACGGGATTGGTTCGTGGTTGGGCGGTCTGTTCCGCACCGTTTTTCCTCTGCTTAAAAGCGGCGCGGCCGTTGTGGGGAAGGAAGCGGCCCGGGCTGGGAGTCACATTCTCGCTGATGTTGCTAGCGGTGATAATTTTAAGGAAAGTGCCCTGCGACACGGTGGCGAGGCAGTACAAAACCTAAAAAGAAAAGCGGCCAGCACCATGAGTGGCTCGGGTAGAGCTATAAAAAGACCGAAGGCAGCTCCGAAGCGTCATTCAGTCGCAAGACCTCGTACTAAAAGGTTCTCCCCTGATTATTTCTCGTAATGAGTTTCATGCATTGCTCATCCCCTGAGGCTCTGCCCTCATCTCTCGACATATTTGGGGACACTCCCCATCAAATGGGCGAGGAAAAAAGTCAAGAGCAAGAATATAGACCCACCGCATCTAATCTAGACTCAAGCACGATTGGGGTGGAGGTCCAGGGCGTGGGTCACGCTTATCAAGACCTAGCACTAATGTATCTTTACACAAAACAAAAAATTATTAATGCTGATGGCTCAGATATTAAAGCAGCCGACCAAAGCGATGCTGCACCAGTTAATTATGCTCTCCATGCTATGTGGTCCCAAATAGACGTCAGTCTGAATGGAACTGTCATCTCTCAGTCTAGTATGACTTACCCCTATCGGGCATACATTGAAGCAAAACTAAATTATAGCAAACATGCGAAAGAATCGCATATGCAACAACGACTCTGGTACGATGACACACCC
>NW_026267213.1:156550-159576 GCF_000697945.3 Frankliniella occidentalis | reverse complement strand
CCCTTCTAAAGCTGCTATGCTCTGTGCTCGTCGATTTCAACCTGAATTTAAACCTCAACAATCTAACCAGAATTGTTCAAAGAGCGGATACCAACTGGACGGGAAGGCTTGGACGGAGGACGGCAGGATAGCATGATTTAGTAGAAGATAATGCACCTTTCGTAGCTCATAGGCAACCAGTGCGAGAGCGTGAGATATGCTGAGGCTTAAGCATTTGGTCAGAATAACCCCGAGTAAGGTGACGAATCGATCGAGACCACTACTTCACTAACGATACAATGGCGTTGATTACTCGTTGTTTGGAAATGATATGGCCGATTAACTGGTAAAACTGGTGAGCATAACGTGCACACATTATGTGTGCTTATCTTTGATTAGCACACTTCATGGTGTTCTAACATACTACAAAGTGTGCAAAGTTTGAACGTTTGGAAAGTGTGCAATTGGTTACACACTGGTCTTCGTATCAGTTCAGGAAACCCACACGAAGTGTCAAAACTTCCACAACAGTGTGCAGTTGCCTAAACATTTGCGAAGGGTGCAAAGTGAGGACACTTTCGTGATGTTGAGTTAAAGTTCGACATCAGGACGAGGAGTCTTCCACTAGCCATCTCGTTGTACACTTGCCCAACGCACGTCAAAGTCGCAAAAACTACTCGTTGATTTGTTGTAAATTTATTTTGAAAGTGTGCAAAATTTGCACATTCGAAAACCAAGCCAATTGGTGTGCAACTTTCTACCTTCGTTTTATCAGTGTGTGGTACTTCTAGTTGCTCAAACAGAAACAAGAAATCCGATTTCAGCGGGGCACCTTAAACTGATCAATATACCACCGCCATAAATATTCAGATCCCACCAATCACGGATTCTCTCCTATTTAGAATGTTTTCGTATTAAATTTCATTTGTTTAGGCTTTGTATTCTAAATTCGATCAAAATGTAATGTTTTATGGGACCCTTGCCCATTTTTTATCCTAATACTGATATAAACTAGCATTACTTGCAATTTAAAACCCGTCCGAGCAACCGGAACAGAATTTACATTTTGACTGATATTCATCAAATTAGGTTTATGTTTTACAGGGTACTACATAAATGCCAATGCGGGGATTTTTGGGGAACTTTGATATGTTGTAAAGGAAGGAGTCGATAACCGTCGGAAAAAAGTGTGAGCGTTTGTTTTCTAGCTTTGGACAGTTTCTGAGCTATCTTTCCTGGACTATAAATAGTGTACGGCATCTCATCGACAGTCAAATTAGCCACAGTGGGTATGTCAAAAGTACCACCTGCATCAGGAATTTCAGTGTATTATTGTAAAATATCAGGAGAATATGAATTTAAACGCAGGGATTTACAAGAGAAAACTTACAGTCCTGCGGCAGAGGAGTCACTTCACAAATAGGTCCGCTAATAGTAGTAAAGATACCCCATTCTTCCGGTCCGCCATCTTGATACCCCATTCTTCCGGTCTGATAATTTGGTGGGATAATGTCCTGCTCGCCATCTTGGAGGGCTGTAACCTAACCTATTTTTGGGGGGTATTTTGGGTGTGCCTAACACATACCTAATTTTAGGGGTGTCTGACGAGAGCCTAACCCAACCCAAGGGGTGGGTCTTATCATCCCCTAACTCAACCTAACCTATCGAGGATTGGCCGAGGGGCGTAAGTGACGGGGCCTAACCTAGCCTAACGAGGATCGCCCGAGGGATGGTGGTCAACCCTAACCTAACCTATCGAGGATTGGTGGAGGGGCGTAAGAGATGGGGCCCAACCTAGGTCCGCACTGTGACGGGTCTCGACTCGTCGCAAATGAATGGTATCTTTGGAGCGTGTAACCTAACCTAACAGCGTGCCACCATCTTGGTGCCCCATTCTTCCGGTCTTGTCAGGCGTTCACCTCATTTTATGTCCCCCATTCTTCCGCTCTTGACTCGCATCAACCTAACCTAAGTACTGGCTGTTAACCTAAGCTAAGGCCGTAAGTGTCGCTAACCTGGAAACAGGTTGTAACATGTCGCCCGACACCGGCCAAAATAGCGCCTAACCACCGCCCGGGTGAGGTGGCCGTCGAGGAGTCCGCCCGCGCACCGAGTCCGCCGCCCGCGAGGTAGTCGCCGCCTGGGTCCCACCGTCCGCCCGGGTCCCGCGCACCGGTTAGAACGCGTCCGCCCGCGGGGTTGACGTCAAGGAGTCCGTCCGGGTCCCGCCCGCGCACCGGGACCGCCCAGGGTCCTGCCGCCCGCACAAGGCCGCCGCGCACCGGTTCGAACACGTCTTTACCGCGAGGACCCCGCCCGCCGCCCGTGCACCGGGACCACGGGGTAGTCGCCGCCCGGGTGAGGAGTCCGCCCGGGTCAGGTCGCCGTCGAGGTAGCCGTCGAGGAAGCCGCCATGCTCACCGCGGCCGCGAGACAACCCTTGGATGTCAGACTTCAAAAATCAGGATTGAGCAATCCGCCTAGTGAGAAAATCGTGTGGGGAATGTCATACATTTGAGGTGCGATATCAGCCGCGAGAGCTAAGAACACTAGCGCCACATATTGGTGGGTCCTATCAACTGCCCGCAGTGGAGTATGGCTCAAAAAATGCGGAACTGTTCCGTATGTAGCGAGAGGACGAGGTGGGAGTACCTCATACATTTGAGGTACGGTATCAGCTGCGCGAGGTAAGAACGCAAGCGCCACCTAGCGGTGACGAGTGATGTTCTACTGATCAACACTCAGTAGCACCGAGTTGTAGTTGCCCCTTCTCGCTCTAAGATGGGCCACATAATGGAACGACATAATCAGGTGAAATACCCAACACATTTGAGGAACGAAATCAGCCGCGCGAGCTAATAACACCGGCACTACCCCACGCTATTATATGCCAAACCCATCACCGGTCACTGCACTGTTAACTTTACGTTAGTTTCCTTGCCCGTCGCTACCCCCGGCACGCCCCGCACGCATCACGTTGCACCTCGCCGAAGTAGTTCCAATGTCCGCCACCAGAGCGCGCACAGCGCTGTGCACCAGGAGTTAGT
>NW_026267213.1:137013-156500 GCF_000697945.3 Frankliniella occidentalis | reverse complement strand
CACGGGCGCTGCAGTACGTACTCCATTTAAGCTATCCTTTCTAGCCCACACTTTTCATATAAATCTGGATAATGAGTCATCATATGGTATTTGGTTGTGCAGTGACCTAGTACTCTTCTTTCTACCATATATTTATTTATGAGATCTCTCACAGTGCTTAGCTGCCTTCGTGACAGTGCGGGGGCACATACCAATTCCATTATTTTTTTTAAATATAAGATAAAGGCGCCACAACTTGTGATTTTTTTATCGTGTCCCCGATTATGATAGGAATTAGCCTGGCTTGCTGCGCTTATCTGATTCTTTATAGGGAAACCTCTTCAGACGTGCATTTAATTCAACGTAGGTAAACCATTTTTCTTTTTCAACAAAGTGATGAAGTATGGCTGAAAGGTCTTTGTCAACAACGCCTCCGAGGAAAACATCATGAGCAAGGCATGGTGCAAGTCTTTCTTCACCAAAGACCTTAAAATGCTGGAGCTTGTCAAATGAAGATTTCCTCTTTACTCCTCTGTGATGGTCAAGATTTTGGTCTCGCTTCACCCGCAGGTCTTCTTAAACAGATTATTCAGTCCTCCATGCTCCACCACGAAATACAGGCCGGTCACTTACTTGGTCTTCTAAAAACATGATAGTGGTGATGTCACAAACCCTGCAGAAGTAGTCCGCAGAAAAACATTCAATGAAGCCTGAAATGCTGCGTTGACCAAGGTTGTCACCAATTATAAATTGGAGCCTCACAGGCAGTGCTTCTCCTTTATAATTCACTCTATTCTTCTCCAGCTCCTTGAGGTCCTTGATGATTCTTTTAAAACTGGCCTTAAACATGAAATCAGACAGTTTTAATGTTGAGTCCCTCACCAGTAGCACAAGTATAATAGCTCAAAGGTACGCTCTTCTGAAAGGTTTCAGATTTCCTAGAGTCATGTAGGCCCCGTTTACCTTATGTTTGGTGCTGTCCGGTGATAAAGGTCCTTTGCAACCAAAGGCATCAAATAAAAATAAAAATGTCAATCCTCTTGGAAGGGGTGTCACTATTCCGGAAGACACTACCTGATGTATAGTCAGATATAACATCAGTGTTGGACAGATCTATTTCAAAGGACTTATCAACATCTTTCTGTATAGAAGGATCACTGAGAAGACTTTCCAAGGTTTCATTTACATTCACATACTGTACAGTGTACCATCTTGATTAATGCTCAAGTTTATTTCCACTGGTGCGACATACTTAAAATTGACTTTGAAATATTTTTTCCGCATGTGGTCTGTGAGGAGAGTCACACCTCTATGGCTGTGATGAAGAGAGGGTCCATCGATGAAACAGTTACTGTAAGTTGGCAATATTTTCTTCTACACCCCAATAGCAGACAGACTTCTCAAATCTTTCCGAACTTTGGCCTGCAGGATTTCAGAAAGAAATTCCAGACGGTTTGCAATAACAGCAATAGTTGAAACTGGCACAAGGTGTTCACCTTCTAATAATGCATACAAATTAGCAAAATATGCAACTATTTGGTCATAATCAAGGCCATCACTATAGTACTCATCACCGGATTGGTCACTATCACTATCACTTAAATTTTCGCTGACATTGCAATTGGGATCATTATTAATAGAACTCGTTCAACATTATGAGCAGGTGCGGCCAGAGCACTGGAATAAAGACTTGATTGCTGCAAACCAGGGACCAGTAACTTACACTTTGGCGTTACGTTGCAAAATACATAGTGTACCGATCAGTTTCGTTCTCTTTGTCGTTACGGTATAATAACGGTAACAGAACTGGTCCATCATCGGTTTGGTTACAATTTGTAACCTGTTCGCACCGGTTCCAAAGGAAACGTTTCATGGAACGAACTTTTAACAAACTTTGAGATGTAACGTTACGAATCGTACCGACACGAAATGGTAAAAGCCACTCTGTTACAATTTGTAACGTTACAGGTCTGAAACTGTCCCCGAAAAGACATAAGTAACGTTACGAATAACACAACAATAACGGCCGCAAAAGTTACGTTACAAAACTTTTCCCCCGACGATTGTGCAACCGCCACGCCACCGCGGGCGACTTGGGCCTCAAGCTCGATACCACCTACCACTGCCTCGACCCGGAGCCACACGGAGTGATAGGAACAAATCCATGCCTTCGCCTTCCTCCGCATCCAGGGCAAATTCAGTCGAGACCGGAGCAGCTCAAAGAAAAGCATTTCCCCTGCCCGGTGTTGAACCCCCGACTGGGGAGCGGCTGCCCGAGACGCTCTCCACTTTTTTTTTTTTTTACATCCAGAGCCAGAGCAGTTCGCTGCAGAGTGCGGGCAGCGCACCAGTCTGGTTCGCTCGCCAGTCGCCGCTGGCCACCGCTTGCCGGAAGGAATTCGCGAGCGGACGGCAGCGGTGCGCTGTGCGCTGCCCGTTGCCACCAGCAATGCGCTCCATAGTCCAGTGGAGAGCGGCTAGGGCAGCCATCCTCAAAGTCGAGGGATCGACGCCGGGTATGCGATATGCTTTTAAGTTTCTTTCTTTGAGCTGCTCCGGTCTTGACTGAATGCCCTGGATGCGGGCGGAGGAAGGCACCAGAGCTCTGCAAAAGTCGCCTCGTCGACCGACCGAGCTCGACCGGGAGGCGGTCGGCAACGACCGCGTGCAGATGAGAGGTGAGGAGGGGAGACAAAGCGGGTGCTCCTCTCCTCACCTCTCACCTGAACGCGGTCGGTGCCGACCGCCTCCCGGTCGAGCTTGGTCGGTAGACGAGGCGACTTTTGCAGAGCTCTGGAAGGTATGGATTAGTTCATATCACTATGGATTAGACCAGGGGATTCTCTGCGCAGCCAGCCACAATCCAGGCGAAGTCCATGGTGCATTCAGCCGTTTCTCTCGGGAGGGCGTAGGTGTAGCTCCTGGTCGAGGCAGTGGTGGTAGACAACGAGCCCGAGACCCGAGACGCCCGCGGAGACGTGGACGTGGCACCTGCAATCTTGTCCGACTGGGAAATTTTTGTAACGTAACGTTTGCGGCCGTTATTGTTCCGTTATTCGTAACGGTACATCTGTTTTTTTCTGGAACAGTTCAGATCTGTAACGTTACAGAACGTACCTCTAGAATGTAACGGAACTATTTTGAGTAACGTTACATTTGTAACGAACATAATAACTCAGACGCACGGTCTGGATCGTATTTTCTAACGTTACAAAAAATGGAACTGTACAAAATGTAACTTTATTCGGTTACTGTTACGTATCATGGAACTCACTACATGTTCAATTAAGTTACCGGTGCGGTAACGTAACGGAAAACTCCGAGAAAATAACTTTTAATTTGTTATGTTACTGGTCCCTGACTGGTATTGCTTTTGAAGAAAAACTCGGTACTTTTCTTACAAAAGAGATTGAAAATATTCTGAAAGTTTTGATTGAAACTAATACGACCAGCACCAAGAAAGTCAAGAAGCACCTTGCCAAAAGAACTGAACTTGAAGATGAAAATGAAAAGCATAAAATAGAAGTGGCTGCTTTGATCAAACTGCTAACTGATAGATTTAAGGAAGATATGGGTGGTCTTGCAATCCTGGTCCATGTAAGTATTTTACGTAACTTTCAGATTTCACCAAAAGGAATACTTCCCCATTAGTTACCTGCAGTATTATACGAATAATTTTAACATAAGTTCCATCACTAAGACAAGCAATAGTATTATCAGAACGCTGTCCTCCTCTATTGTACATTGTGCAAGAAAACTTGATGGCGTTCTGTATCATATAGCCATAAAATTGGTCCGTGAGCTCTATACCACTGGCACGAAATGCACACCTTTCCTCATTTGTTAACTGTTGGACTCGTGGTCGACCAAACAGAGTAACACCTCCAGAAACTACAGTGTCACGAACTCTCTTGTAGCACATGAGGTCCCCACAATAGGTTGCAACTTCATCACTTACCTGGTACACTTCTAAGAGGTGTGGCAAAAACTTACTGATAGAATACTTTGAGACTATCTGTGAAGCCACACCAGTTGAGCCTTTTACCAACTGAAGCACACTTTTGTTAGAATTTTCAAATGAAAACATGCCGTAACACCAAAGAGGACCCCAATGCAAAACTGACTTTGCTAAATGGAGAAGAAGATGCACATTGAAGAACATTTCTTCCTCTCCATATAAAACCTGAAATTCATTGACATAGTCAGCAAGGTACTCAGCAGCTGTATCCAAGGCCTCTGGAGTAATGTCATCCTTAAGAAGCATGTGAATTGCAGAAACTAAAACACAATGATGCTTGTAGTAAACCGTAGGCAGGATGCCTTTAAGACAGGGTAGGCTGTAATAGAGCAACCATGAACGCCACTCATTGGCATGCCAGTCTTTCCATTGTCTGATTGTTCGAGTGCGCCTCGAGATGCATGTAGGAGGGGTGAGTGCTAAAAGTCTCTGATCAATTTGAGCTAGCTTGAGTCCAAGGTAAAACGGTTCATCCTTATTGTGGGAATCAAACCACAATTTGGCCAGGTGGTCACAGTTACCAAGCAGAGAATTATGCATATAGTCAATTTGGAAACCTAAACAGACATCAAAGAATGGTAGGTAGCACATAGCACTTTCACACCTAAACCCTCTATATCCCTGAAAAGAAGGATCTTCCCTTCTCCTCGTTTCAGCCACTGCCATGTCCCTTCTCATTTCCTCATTGTTTCTGTCATAAACATTATGTTGAACAATTTCATCTTGAATTCTATCATACTTCTCAATTGAATAGGAAAATCCCTTGTCCTCAAACCTAACTCGATGTTCGTTCATAGGCCACTTACATACCAAGTTACCATTATACGTAACTCCAGGGTGGTCACAATAAGGGCACGACTGATACCCATTAAACTTTTTAGTAGCCTGAAGCATGTACTTGGCCCCAGAATCCAACACACAATTAAGGGTAATGATTTTACTTTTGATTATTTCCCCTTGACGAGCTCTCCAAGTAATGCCATGATCATAGAGATTTTGGCATTCCTGCAAAAAGGACCTTAAATACATGCCCATTGGAGGCTCCTTCTTACCAAACCACAGCCCAGCTAACATGCAATTCGAGTCTTTAAAGCGGATGTCAGGCTTCAATTCGTTTAGTCTAAAGAAGATTGGCCACATTGATGTACATCCACTATTAAAAACAGTAGCCCCATCAGTACTAAAAGTTAAACTCAAATTGTATCGCCTAGACAAAAATTTTCCATCCTTCATTAAATTTTTATAGATCTCTCCATCATAAATATCTCTTATGTTTTCAGATGGTTCCCGCTCCCACCTGTAATTAAGCTGATCAGCAACATCATCCATACCTTCAAGAAAGTCAGCAATTTGACTCCCTACTGGTAAAGTGGCAAAAAAATCTTTTGACTGCATTCCAGGAACTTTAACCTCTTTTGCACATCTTCGACATGGTGCAGTTTTTCTCTCTTTCAATTCTTGCGTAATTTCCCCGATATAAATCATGCAATCCGGGCAATACATGTGAAACTTAAACTCCATATCACTAGAGAATATTTTCTTGAACATGTACCGTGAAGTTGGGAGAATACCGTCATTATTGCTGCCTAGGATAACATTAATCATTTTCAGCAAATCTGTTATGGCAACAGAGGTCAAACCATGTCTCAATGCAAATGAAAGCACCATAAGAAGGACTTCAAATTTAGTTGTTCCTAAATTTTCTGTGACATTCTGAACTAAATTCTCATCTATCTCTATATTTTTAGGAGGGACAGTCAGAACAGGAGCTTCCTCGACCGCATCAATCTCATGAACCTGAAAGCAGTAAAATTAATCAGCAGCAGTAATAAAGTGATCTCACTTCGATTTAAGCCAAACAAGAACAAAAGTTACCTCTTCCCTATTGACAAATTCATTGGCAAACAATTCGTCATTGCCATTGTCATGATTGTCATCCAACCTCATTTCAACTGGGCGTTCATTATCCTGGAACAATTTTACACACACTTGATATGTCACAGTTCACAAGTTTCACTGACATACTCGAACAGCATAAAAACAATACCTGAAATAACGCCTCATCACCTGCATAGGGCATGTTAACCTAGGGAGAAAAATTAAACAGTTATTTAATGGACATATGAAACAACAACTTACAAGCCAAAGAAAGGTTAGGGGTCAATACCTGAATGTTTTGATGGCCTCGCGCGAAAGCAGCATCTACAGGGCCATCATTAACGTTCGGCATTACATTTCCATGGACGTTTGCTTCTTGCAGCATATCATTTCTATTTCTATTTCTCCGCTGAATGTCGTAGTAAGTTGACTTGGGAATTCCGCCCCGTTCCGCATAACGTTTGTAGGGCCCATATCGAGGCCGGGCTCGACCACGATCTCGCCTATTTGCGGGCTCCATATTATTTGATAATGTCACTCTGTAACAAAAAACACAAAGTGCTGGTAGTAGGAACTAAACACTGAATGAAAACTGTGAGGAAAACATGCAAAGCAAACGTCTTCGTCAACAGTCTAGCCGGCACCACCACTTTGCAAACAGTCTTCTAATAACGTGTGAGGACGCAAACACAGTGTAGCAATGCAAAAGTCAAAGTCATGCACGTAAATCACAATGAAATCGCGTCTGCATGCTATTTTTGTAAGAATAACTCGACTAATAACGCACTTTTCTCTCTGGGAGGAACCATCTCCAAAACAGCTGATCTGTTTACCGACGAGTTCTTTTTCTTCTTCTTCAATATGGAGGCCAGCAGACATACGTCAACACATCTGTAATATTGGAGATACGGTTAGATACTTTTCCCGTGCAGTTATAACTAACTGAAAAAAAAGTATTAATGTCAAAAGATTATCTATTTACCTACAACTCAACGTATTGACTAAAAATTTGCCTTTAAAAAGCATGGATTTGCGTTACTGTACTTTTCTTGCGGGTTTCTCCTCCCGTGAGCCTCTGCACTCCCGCGAGTCGAGAGTTTTCGAAGTTTTGTTTACACTTTCTTTCTCGTGGAGACTTGGTGGAGAGTGTGCATCCCGTCGTGTGCTGGCTTTTTGTTGTTTGTTCTTTTCCCGTCTTGAAAACTTTGGTATCATGAAGTGGTTGTGGGTTAAATTTATTCTTGGTGATGATAGGAGTTCTGTGCCAGAAAATTTTATCCTAGACCACAAAAAGTTGGAGCTGGAGGAGAATTCGATGGGGTGGGCTTTTTGGAGCCCCAACGAGGGGGATACTCCAGATAAATTTAAAGCCAGAGAAAAGAGAAATCCGCAGAAGATTGAGGCGGTGAAAGGAAAAGAATTTCCAGGCTATTACAAAGTTTTAATTCTCATAATTAGAGGTGAGTCCTACGCTTCAAAAACTTGGAAATGCATTTCTGCAGAGGCCTAACCTCATGCTGCATCATCACTTACATATGCCTCTCGTATTACCAGATTCTTTGGAAACTCTCAAGGATATTGTTGACGGACACAGAATTGCAGGTCCAGTGCTTACTACTTCTAACAAGAAAAAATCTAGTAGAAATACCTCAGGTAGAGCGGTAAGTTGTTAAGATCAGGGTTACTCTGCTGGTTCTACTGGGTCTACTACAACATCTTGATACCTACTTGACTTTCTAGCTAATAATCTTTTATAATAAGGCAAGTCGTTTTGGGGGACCATGTGCTTTAGAAATCAGATGTATTGAACTACTGAATCATGTCCCCACCATGTATCAAAATTCAATTTTGTTGACACGAGCGTAATGTTTGTCATGAGTAAATCAATTACATTCTGAAGGGCCTTTACCGTGAAATGAAAATCAAAATAAGTAATGTTTTGTGGACTTGATTTAATAGTTTCCATCTTACATCTTTCAAATTAAATGTTTTCGCACACAGCGTTGCCTTTTGTTCTGAGATTAGTAGCCAGAAAGACTGCAAAGTCGCTTGAATCATTGTTAAGATATTGTAGAAGTACCTTATGGGTGTAATACTGAAGTGTCCTTTGCTTTTCTTCCAGTCTACAGGCAAGAGAGCTGCACAGAGGGACTCAATTACCCAGGGCTTGAAAGATTTACAAACACCAGAGGTATGTTCTAGTTCCAATATTGTGGTCTTCAAATTTTTATTATTATTATTCTGCGGGTGAATCTAATGGGTCTCTACATCCAGGTCTCATCGTTGGATATGTGTATTCAGAAAGGTATGCCACGCTCATCCTCTATCGCACAGTCAACTCCAATGCCTGCTAGATGCTGTTTGGTAAAATACTATTTATTGCTGATATTCGTTGCATGTTTATCAATAACTACTTCAGTGAGTAACGATTTTTTTTCTATTGCAGGATCGCCAGGATAATAATGCTATGATGCTGAAGATAATTGATCTCCAGGATGAACTTTTGAAACGGCAAAATGAGATTGTGCAGCTTACGAAAGAGAATGCAGAGTTGAGAGTTGCAGCGAAAGGAAGCAATGCCCAACAGTTTCTCGTGAGTTATACACCTACACGCAATCTATAGATTTATATACCTGTACTGACTTTATCTTTACCAGCTACCATGCTGCCATGTTATTTCTTAAATGTTGTTATGCAAATGTGCACTTATACCTATCTGTTCTTTTGTCGATAGATGGAGGTGGGACCAGGCAGCACCCTCTTATCTCCAGTCACCGAGAGGAGAAGCCTAATGTCAAGTACACCACAGGTATCTACTAAGTTAAAGCTCCTCGTAAAAGGGAAAGGCACATATGCCAACTCTAGCAACATATATTTTTGAAGCCAAGCCTGTATTTTATTTTAATTATTTGTTTCAGGCATCTAGTGTGAATTTTTTGGATCAGATACCAATCTCTGTAAGTTTTATTTCATTTAAGAAAGGTACTATTAGAAACTGTTATTAGTATACTGACCTTGATGCTTATGTATGTTATGCTTGCAGATTATAGGTAGTCCATCAACCCTAGCTAATGGTACAGATAGCTTTCCGGATGATATTAGAGAAAATTATGTAAGCTCACATGCTAGTTTAGTTTAAATACACACATGCATTTTCTATTTCTTCCTTAATTTATTTCTAATATTAATTTTAGGTCGAGGAAGTGGAAGATGCGGAGAATGGTCCACAGGAGGTCCCTATTGTGCACTCTGTTGTGAGGCCAGATCAGGGAGGCTCGGTGCGTACAATATAGCTAATACTAATTTTAAAGAATAACTTTCCTCTTAAACTGAAGCGCAGAGAAAACTTGATTGTTTTACTTAAAAGTTTACGCACATGATTCCTCCAGCAATATTGGGTTTAAAATTCTCCCATAAGGTTTTCCTGAATCAGAATCAAAAAGACTACAAATTGACTCAGGGGTTTTGATATACTATGCAAAACAAAGATTTTCTATCTCATTTTTTAAGAAAAAAAGATCATGATTTTTTTTAGGAAAATTAGAGGTCATATGGTTATCAAAAATCTTTGTTTTACATAGTATATCAAAACCCCTGTGTCAATTTGTAGTCCTTTTGATTCTGATTCAGGAAAACCTTATGGGAGAATTTTAAACCCAATATTGCTGGAGGAATCATGCGTGCAAACTTTGAAGTAAAACAATCAAGTTTTCTCTGCGCTTCAGTGTCTGGGACCAAAAAGATACCTCCATACCTACAATCTATTGTTGTTTCTCAGTTCAGTGTCTAATAGGAAATGAAAGTTCCACCCCCAGTTTGACCATGGCCATCTATAAGGGGCCAAAAACTACAAATATCCATTTATTAGCAAAAAATCAGTTTAAAGACTTTAAACCCCCCTTAAGAAAACTTTCCTCTTGAACTGCACCTTGTATATATCTTTTTCCAGACAAGTTTTTTCACACATCTATGTTACAAGCCAGCTTATAAGGCTAAATTAATGCAATTTACAGCACCTCTAATTATTACTATTTCTTTCCTGTCAAATTTCAGGAACAGATAATTTTGACGGATGAGGTTTGTCAAAACTTAATGTCCGAGCACAAGGGAGCGAAAGGTGATTCAATGTTTGTCAGAGATATGCTGGAAAAACTGTATCCGAATCAACTTAGCACCTTGGCGAATAGGAGTAATTCTGGAACTGCTAGCCCCCGCTTCCCAGGAGCATCAGCAAAACCACCTATTACTCCATACAAAGCAGAGCAAGTAGCAAGTAAGTTATCTAGCATGTTACATTTCGTAAATATTTTAAACTGCTGATAACAATTATTAATTCGTTCTGCTTTTTTCAGAGTGGTACAAGCTGAAGGTGGAATCAGAGAACCCTACGCCAGAAGACCTCAAGAAAAGACTAGCGAAGCGAACGGAACACATTAGAAATAAAATTAAAACTTGTAGGCCTAAGTGACATGGTGCTCCATAATTCTTATTATTTGATTAGTTTTATTTGTAAAGATGATTTATTTTTGTTGAAATGTGTTTGTTTGTAAAATATTTTGTTCATATAAGTAGCTGTAATTTGTTTAAATCTTTTTAAAAATGTATATTTTTTAAATGTGATCTGACCTCTATTTTGTATTAAATTGCAATAGCAATTTTTTCCTTATTCTTGTTTTTTATATCTGACTTTGTGCATGTACAGTTTTACAGGTTTTGTAGTGAAAAAAGGGGCATTTTGGCCCTAGTTTTCACTACATAACCCTACCTGACCTACCAGTCCGTACCAATCCGTACCGACCCTACCCCCACGAATCCCTACGGATCCGTATACGGATTGTCCGTTAAGGGTCCGAATTTACCTACAACGGATAATCCGTATATGGTTTTTTCAAGCAGGGCCGCGGCTTGGTGTGCCTGGTCCTGCGGCACGGCGGTCATGACGGGCTTGGGCTCGGCGGCCTGCTCCTCGGGGGCCAAGGGCGGGGGCACAGGGAACTGCAGAAAGAAGAACACAAAGGTCACGACATGTCACCGGCTGTAGCATCGGCCCTCGCAGCAGCGCCAGCAGCAACTAGACTTACCTCGTCTAAGGCGTTGTCGTCCGCTGTTTCATCGCCCACTTGCCGGCTAGGGTGCGGTGCCCTGGGCGACACGCCTGGGCGCAAGGGCGGGCGGGGTTGGGCCGGGGTGGACACCCCTCCGGGCGCCTGCCAAGACATCGACAGGGACTGTAAAAGACGGAATCACAAGTATCCAACAGAGCTGCACGCCCCAAAGCAGCGCGGGGCGCGCTGCAAGCCGTGACCATGCAAACGTGTGCACACACACACACACACACACACACACACACACACACACACACGTGCGCGAGGGGATTCATCGCGGTGCTCATAATGAGCTGCGCCAGGACTCTCTCGTGTGCGCGCGCTGCCGGCCGGCCGGCGACACGATGTGCTTCGCTACGAGGGAGTCGCACCGAACTTTCGGCAGCCAGCCGGCCGGCCGGCGGCGGCGTGGCGCCAATAACAGGATTGAACGAGCTAAGTTCATTGAAACGCGAGATTTGCATGGACATCAAACTTGCACGGCTGGTGATCCCTCAAGTGAACATCTTTACTCTAGCCGGCCGCTACGGCGGCGGTGGCATAACGCGAGCCAAGCGTCTTCTCGGAAGACGCGTCCCCCCTCCCCCTCCCGAGCCCCCTCGCCCTCGAACGACGCTACAGGTCCAGACACGTCGACTGGGTCAGGGAATGACAAAATCACAATCAGCACTCAAATTTCATGAAATTTCACACTCACGTAAGCCCACCGGCCTGCCCCAACCTCACACAATGCCCGCGAGCGGGCCCGGGCCCGGGGCAGCCTAGCGGCGGGAAAACAAGAAAAACAGAAAGCCCGCGCGCGCGGCGAGAGGCGGTACGTTATCACTCTCACACCGGCAACGAAGAATTATCAATAGCGTGCAAGCACTTAATACTAAGCCAAGACGGTGGCAAGCATAATAACAGCGTGCGCAAAGGGGCTCGAGAGGTTAAGAGGCACTCGCATATCTTACACAGCACTAGGACTTAACAGGATAAGTTACTGCGTTACACTAATCACAGTTTTGGAAGCTAGACAGTGCAGGCTCAAGGAAAACAGCTCACACAAACGTGCTTGAATGTAAAATCGCAGACTCACCGTTGTAGATTTCGAATCGCGACACTTCACGGCGAACTCTTTCACATGACACCCTGCTTACGTTCAATTCTTGGACTAAAGCCTGGCCATGCAGCGAGAGACCATCACCACAACTGGAAGAAGAAGACATGGCGAGATCGTCGCGAAGTTGCTCCATTATGATAGTCAAAATGGGCACTGACGCTCCGGGCCCGGGGCGGGCGGCGTGCGGGCGGTAGCGCCGCCGCTACCACCCCCTACCCCTCTAGTGACGGTTAGACGAAAAGGTTTAAACTGATTGGCGGCCGCTTTTCTACACAACCGGCCGGTAGAGGGCGCGTCGAGCGCGCCACCAAAATTCAAATTCGTATTCGCTGGAGTGGGTGTTGTACATGTCCGCACTTGTGGCTTCAACTCGCGCTCATATCATATGACCTTCATTATTACACCCCTCACTCGGATCGCGGCGGGCGCCGCGCGGGGATGGCGCGGCGGAACCCGGC
Organism: Frankliniella occidentalis; assembly: GCF_000697945.3. Classification (NCBI taxonomy): domain Eukaryota; kingdom Metazoa; phylum Arthropoda; class Insecta; order Thysanoptera; family Thripidae; genus Frankliniella; species Frankliniella occidentalis. The sequence continues at coordinate 143,960 of NW_026267213.1, read as the reverse complement.
TGCCACCTCGGGCGGATCCCTGCTTGGCGCGGCTGACAGCTCGGGCGGTACGGCTCGGACGGGTCCGGCGGGGCGGCGGGCGGGCGGGCCCCGAGGCCGCCGCTTCGTGAGGACACGGGTCAGACGAGCCTAAATCCACCATAATATAGGGTAATGATGTTGTAAAGTTGACTTCACTGTCAACAGTCAGCTGTTCTTGTGTACAAATACACCTGTCTTTGATGCATATTTACTAGTCTCCAGTTAATCGTGTTTAGTGGACCCAAGCCAAGCCATATATGTCTGAGAATTGTTTATACTTGATTTCTGAACTTCTGATCTGAACCTTACTTGGTTATTCCTGGTTTAAAATTACCACCAGTGATGATAATGTTATTCTGGTGACATTTTTGGTTGACCTGGCATGCCTCATAATTGTGCTGGTTAAAAAGAAGTAAGTTAAATTGTGTTTATTTCTGTGGTATTTTGTGAGTATTTTTGAGAGCATTTTCATTTTTTGTCCCGTCAAAAGATTAAAGTCAACATTTTAGTGTATAATACTCCAGTTCAGATATGGAAAACAATACACAGGAATGTTTATACTGAAGTTTTTAAATAGAAAATAGCAGTCCACGGTTAAGTCCTTTAAAAGAGCAAATGTCCATGAGTGAGCTAACAAAGGAACGAAAGTCCTGGTGTGGGCTAACTTAACAGCGAAAGTCCAAAAGCCTGTGGACTTTCGCTGTTATGTCAGCCCTTACCTGGACTTTCGCTGTTTTGCTTTGCTGAACCATGGACATTCGCTGTTTTACACTGCTCTCATGTGGACTTTCGTTGTTTTTGCCATAAACTAGTGCTTTTATAGTGTCTCTTATTAAGTTTTACAGAAATATTTTGATACCATTTGTTTGCTGATAATTTTTACTTCCTATGTGTGCCAAGCAGATTTGGTTACCACTACAGATCTTCAATCTGGAATGTTTTTATTGTCTCATGTAAAATTAGGGTTGGTGGACTTACGCGCTTATGTTGGCTCAGTGGTAATGAAGATGCGGAGGTGTATGCGGACCAGGGGAAGGTGGCGGTGCTGCGGTGGCGTTGCGCCCCCAGGCCGGCATCCCTTTTACGGCGGGTCCTCAAACTATAAATAACGCGCAAGATATGTTGCTGACGTGAGGGACGGGCTCAGCCGAAGCGGAAAGGGCGACACCGTGGCAGTGCCTCCGAAATTGGTCGAGAAAGCAACAGGTAATTTCGTCGGTCGCAAATAAGGGGTGGTTTTCGGTCCTTGACGGCGCTGAGGGGTGGCAGCACCATCGCCACCACCACCTTGACCACTAGGGTAAGTCGTATATCGCTTATTTTCGATTCTTGGGTTGTAATAGTGTTTTCTAGGCGCCATTTTGGATGAAAACTCCTGGAAACATTTTTTAAGTTTTTTTCCTTTACCGTTTTCGTAACCCTACCTTGCCTGTTATTCTGGCCTGCCATAAGAGGTGGTTTTGAAAACTTTAATTTTGGGCGTATTTTTTTCTTGACTAAACACGCAATTTTACGGCCCTCTGGGTGAAAATTTTAAGGAGAAGGCTCTATCTCTGCCAGTTTGCATGATATGAATTGTTTTTATATTGCTGTAAATAAGCAACCTTTTCCCTTCCAATAATAATTTGTGGCTCGAAAACCGGCTGAGATAGACCCTTATCCTTAAAATTTTCACCCAGAGGTCCGTAAAATTGCGTGTTTAGTCAAGAAAAAAATACGTCCAAAATTGTTGTTTTCAAAACCACCTCTTATTGCAGGTCAGAATAACAGGCAAGGTAGGGTTATGAAAACGTTGAAGAAAAAAACTTTAAAAATGTTTCCAGGAGTTTTCATCCAAAATGGCGCCTGGAAAACGCTATTACAACCCAAGAATCGAAAATAAGCGATATACGACTTACCCCATTGACCACCTCCACCCGGAACACCCCTCTTACGTCGTTCTCTGGTTTCATTTCTGCCCCTTCCCACCCACATCCAGCCCGTGATCATGCCTATTCAATTTCACAAAGCAAAAAAATACATCAATCATTATCTCCTCTCTCACCCACCGTCACTCTTTCACCCTCACCTCGATCAATATCACCCATCAACTCATACCTGGACATTCCATCGCATAACCAGCAAACTACTTTTTACGCAGATTGTGATATGACTAATGGCCTCAGCATGGCCGAAGTACAACTTGGGTATCATAATTTTAATGTTAATTGTTATGCAATAAAGCATTCTGGTAAAGCTGAAATGCAGAAGAATGCGGTGAAGAAAGAAAACGGAAATCACCATTCTTGAGCGCGGCGACTTCCGTTTTCTTGTTCCTCGCATCCTTGCGCATTTTAGCTTTACCGGAATGCTTTATTTGTACTCTTAAGTTTATTAATTTTAAGTACTTACATTTTTATAATTTGTCACTCATTGAGAGATGTATATTTTTTTTCTTTTGCTTTGCGGTGCTGGATACAAGCAATAAATTTCCATGAACAAAACCCCCTGTTCTGCTTAATCCCTCCCGCCCTCCACAGCCGGCCGAAGCAAAAATAATGACTAAGTGTAACAAGCAGGCCCGAAAGTTCCGTAGGACTCTACTTTGACGAGTTACCCCTTAGGAGCTCTTAAAGAAAATATTTTTTTTCTGAGTCTTTTGACCTACCCCCTTTTCTTTGATACCCCCTTTCAGACCCTTAGGGTTGGTTGCCAGGATTTGCCGTAGGCGTTTCGTTTTCTAGGAGTGAACCTTAAGATACCCTGAAAATTTGAAATCTGTAGCACATCTCCTTCTAGTGGAACAGACAGACAGACAGACACACAGACACACAGACAGACACACAGACATACACGAGGTCGTTTGCATAAGCCCGCTGGATAGCTTTTTCAAAGCAGAAAGGCGGGCTAAAAACTACTTGCGGGCTGACCCTAAAAGGCCCTAAACTGCACCCATTTAAACGGGCCGCCAAAGTCATGATGTCATTGTTTGACGCGCGCCTATTGGTCAGAGGGAATGTGGCAACGCTGCAGAGGGGCCAGCGCGACTTCGTCGTTATGTGGGGATTGTTTGGCGGAGTTTTTGTGGAGTTTTTCAGCATTTTATGACATGCAATAATACCCCGATGTCCGCCGAATGTCCGCCAATTTTTCCAACGCTATTTCCTGGTGTTTTGATGAGAAAATTCGTCGTTATCGAGCTGATATTTCTATGTTGGCAGCGCTAAGAAATATCGGTGAAATATCGCTATTCATAGGTACATGGGATTTTAACACTTAGTACTTTACAAACCAGGAGATCCGTAACTTATTAGTTAACTGCCCCTTACGTTATTTTAAGAGTTGAAGTAATAACTTGCATAGTTCCGAGGGCTGGAATATTCCCTATGGAATATTCCATAGGGAATATTCCATAGGGAATATTACATTGGGAATATTTCATTGGGAGTTTTGGAACATTCCATAGAATTCCACTGCCCCCAAATGGAATATTCCCGTATTTTTAACAGATTTACTCTTTACGCACTCTAAGTTTATTTTAATTGAGTTACGGGCCCATTTTACAGATCACCCACATCGAAAGCCGTGCCTGGCGCATTAAACTTCTGACTCAGCCAAAATTTAAATTAGACCATTCGCGCCCCTCTTAAAGATTTTCATTTTCTCATACGGCTTGAGTGCATTAATACGCACTTAAATCGCTAAATCATGCTCGGTTTCGGGTACCCAAGGCTCTCTGGTCTATAATAGTTTCACAGGCACTTCCGCGTGGATGTCTTTGTTAACTCATGAACTGATATTTTCATTTAAACTGCGCATTTTGAAATGGAACACCCTAATACACCCACGCTAAAAGTGACAGCTTGGTTTTCAAACGAAAGTGGTACGTTTCAAGGAAAAAGTGCTTGGAAATTACCACCTTTGCTTGGCAATCAAGCAGTTACTTGTAGCTTGCGCCCCTGCGACTCGCTGGTGTACAAGTGCTCTCTCAGCTTCCTTATCGAGGTTTTTGGTTTTTGTTTCTTGTTTATACGATTTCACAAGTTTATGTTAATAGTTAACTAACGCAAAAATCAAAAGTGCTTTGAGATTGAGGTGCGGTCTCGGGTGCAGTAGCTCTACACTGTAAAGCCGAGAGGTAACTTTTGCGCAGATATTAATTGACCTGCCGAGGGTGACAATTTTCGACAATCACCTCACGCGCGGCAACAAACGATTTGTCGCCCTGCCCAGGGTGATGTGCCGTCGCGTCTCCTGTGTTGAGGGTAAGAATTCTTACCCTCGCTCAGAGGAGACTTTTCTCGCCGCGCTGGCGTCAAACGCTATTCGCCGCATCGGCGTGGCAAAACTTCCCAATGCGCTTCACCCCGCACGGGCGTGAAAAATCTTTCCTCTGTGGTGGTGACTCTTGCGGCCGTGGGTTGGGAAATTTTAGTTGCCGTAAGGCCTACTTCTATTCGCCACCTCTGCGAGCCAAAACTGCTCTTCATGCGCTGTTTTTGGAAACACGGTAGAAACCTCTTCCCCCTCTCCCGCACCCGCCCTCTCCGGAGGGAGAGGGACGGAGGAAGAGGAGGGGGAGGGCAAGCGGCGTGCCCGGCGGTGTCGTCGGGCCGGCGAGACAAAGGCTGGAATAAAGTGTTTCGTCGTCCGGACTCGCCCCTGCGTCGGGCTCAATGGCTCAGTTGGTTGCGAACGAGGCGAGGACGCTGAGTTGGCAGCGCCGGGTTCGGTTCCCGGCGCTGGCAGCGGTAGGCGCGTAGTAGCCGCACAAGCCATGATGTTAGTCTAAAGGCGTTACCAACTCGGATGACAGTAGGTATCCGAAATAGCAAAGTGGCGATCGCCTCGATGCGAACACCGGAGCACACCCTCCCAAACAAATGATTTTTTAATTTTTGCCCACCCTCACCCCGGGTAGCCGAAGAAATCTTACCTCTGTGTGGGCGGAGGGACTGACCGTGCGCGCGGTGCCCGCCCACGCCCCGGATGGCCGAAGAAATCTTACCTCTGTGCGGGCGAAGGGACTGTCCGTGCGCGCGGTGCCCGCCATCGCCCCGCTGCGAGATACTTTCGTCGCTCGGTTCAGGGAGATGCGAAAGAAAAATCACCCTGGGCAGAGCGACAAACTGTCCCCACTTCCAGACGGACACTATTCTTACCTTTCGGCCTCACAGTGTATTGGTTGACGAGTGACCAAACTACGTCGCCAGTGAAAGCGTCGTTTTGAATGAACTAGCAGCGGCAGCACTGACGAGGATTTTGCCCTCTCCTCTTATTTTTTCTATTTTCCCTATCTCCCACATGAAATTCCCCGGAATATTCCCTGTCACAAAATTCCCGGGAAACTAGGAACTATAAGAGGCTTCGCCAATCGCTCAGCCATAACCCAACCAAATCCGGGCTCCACGGGCTCTGTAGCTCAAACCTGTCAGAGATATAAATTCTTAAGTTTTAAGACAAAAATTCCGGCTTTAAAAGGTGCTATAGAGATTACTGTATCAATCTTTCCAGTGTGTAAATATCTGACATCATCATTTGAAAGAAGAGTAAAAACGGATTCTAAAACAAAAACATTGTGTGTTCTACCCTTCGATCAGATATGACCAAAATTTAGCGTATGAGTATAACTTTCATAGCAAAAAAATATGGGCTACAATTGCCTCTTCACGTACTTAGCTCAACCTGTTTTCGAGTTATCGTGATGACAAATTGACACTCAGACAGACGCGAAACTTTTTTATCATAACTGGAGTAATAGGCTCCGCTCATCGCTCCACTAATTTTTTTTTTTTTTTTAAATGAATTGCTACAGTAGGCCGTTTGCTGAGAATCAACCCACGCCTTTCTGGGTGTTATTTATAGTTGATGCTCAGCAGACATGTTGAAGTTCCTCTCCAGCTAGCACTCACTCGGTAGTATGCCAAACGTCGCCCAAGTTGTTCCATGAGCGTGGCTGTGGTGTTGTGGATGGCAAGCTCAGCAAACAGGACGGTGTACAAGGAGGTCATGCAGCATGCCAGGCTCGCAACCTCAAACGGCGTCTTCAGTAAGCCAAATGCCTGTCACAAACATCAAGCACTAAAAGAGAATTGCAAATATCGAATTCGCATGTACATGTATTTTGATCAACAAATACTACAAAGTGACGTATTTGCAGATCTGAAGAAGCTCTTAAGAACTTACCAACCAAGTCGCAATCTTACAATTTGCTCTTTGATTTAATTAAGGAAGAGAAATAATGTCACTAGTTAACCCCTATGGTCGTTTTTTAGCCAGCCCTCCTGCTTAAAAAAAAAACTATCTAGCAGGTTTATGTAAACGACCTGGTGTCTGTCTCGCAGTTTTAAATCCCTTAGGGAAAATAACAATGAATTTCGTTTTCCTGTAGGGTTTTATTTTTACGACTTACCCCATAGAAACCCATAAAAAAATATTCGATAAAAAATACATTTTGCGGCCTGTGGTTTTTGATTTTTTGAAGGTCAATTTATGAGCTAGAATGCTCATCTTCGAACTCAATTTGTCTTTTTGTGATACAAAACTACCCTAAAAATTTCAGATCGCTAGCTTAATACTTTCTTATCTTATTATCGTGCATACAGACAGACAAACACTCAAACAGAATGAAACTTTTTCGGTCAGTGGAGTTATGGGCTTCGCTAATCACTCAGCCAACTAACAGTAGAACTAGCTATATGTACGCTCGGGGCGGTTCACAGGAGCTAGGATTCACAAGAGCTAGAGCCGCAACAGCTAGGATCCACAAGAGCTAGGCGTCGCTAGAGCTAGAGTTCACAAGAGCTAGGCGTCGCAAGAGCTAGAGTCCACAAGAGCTAAAGTTCACAAGAGCTACAGGCAAATCGGCTGTTACCGTTTGCTGACTATACTCAGTGGTTCGCGTAGGAGCAAAGTGCGTAGATCGAGGGTCTGTCCAGTTGTGCGCA
>NW_026267213.1:129890-135403 GCF_000697945.3 Frankliniella occidentalis | reverse complement strand
CTGTCCCCTCTTCTGCTGGCAAGTGCGCCGGTCTAGGGATTAGCGCCAGCGCCCAGCCGGGGTTTCCTGGGAAGGAAAATACCCGACGACGGCGGGGTGTCCAGGCGAATCAAAAACGTATTGGCGTCGCTCATGTTCGTCTTGGAGCGACCTGAATGCATACTCAGTACGCTCTGTCACCGCATAGAGCTACCCGATGGCGAGCATAAGTCGCTCCGGCGCGAACCTCCGGTGATCCTTGGCGATACGTCGCTCAGGAGCCTGACGAACCTCGGCGACCAATCGGCGCACCGAGCGCGCCCCTCCGCGAACCGATAGCATACAGAAAGCATACAGAAAGCATACCAAAAGCAAACAAATCTTTTTTCGTCGGGCAGACCCCGCGACCACGCCCAGCACGCCCAACGTCACTGTTAGAAAACACACGGTTGGTCTGCGCTGTAAATTTATTGCCAGGTTCGGGACCGTAATTTTTGGTCACGGTCTGTGTCATACAGAGCAGACTGTAACTTGAAAAAATGTTGGATAAGTCGAATACAGCTCTTAGCCAAACCAAGAAAGTACAGTTCATACTGCTATGGCCTGACCGTACGCTAAGAATACGGTACAGACCGTAGGCAAACCGTACCTGCCTACGGTATTTTTCACAGTGACCCATGCATGCATGCGTGCGCACGGTTTAACTACACGGACCCTCGATCTACGCACTTACACCCGCGCGAACCGCTGAGTATAGTCGTCCAACGGTAACGGTCGATTTGCCTCTAGCTCTTGTGAACTCTAGCTCTTGCGACGACTAGCTCTTGTGAACTCTAGCTCTCGTGACGCATAGCTGGATCCTAGCTGTTGTGGCTCTAGCTCTTGTGAATCCTATCTCTTGTGAATTCCGTCAAACAACAGGCTTCCCAGCGACGCGCCTAGCGCACACATATAGCTAGGCCTGCGGCACCAACACCAACGACGAGCCAATAAAAAGGTAGGGCCTGCTGGTTCAAAAATTTGACATGCTCACAACATTTGCTGGGGACCTTTTACTCAAAAATTAGAGAAATTCAATGTAGATATTCACTAAATGTTCTAATTTGACAGATTAGTGATAGTAGACAATCTATGGACCCTTGTGCCCAAAGGAAGGTTTTGTTCGACGCCGAATGTGTAGCGAATATATAACTTTCTTTACATTAGGGTATTTCACCGGATCCAAAGATAAAGAAGAGTTCGTCGGATACTGGTTCGGGGTATGACAAATCAGGTCTGCGGTGGTCGCCGCCCCCCGCCTGGCCCCGCCCCTCGCTTGTTTGTAAAGTTGGTTGTTTACCGTTATGTCGCGAAGTTATTCTGTATAACTAGGTACTAATAGCAAAAGAGATGATCTTGTCAAAGGTATGTGAAATTAATATCGATGGTTAGTACTTGGGCTGTGATAATGTTCGTGAGTGCATTCCCGTGCAAAAGTTCATAAAAGTCGTTGCTTGCTGATTACTTAACCGCATCTGTCACATTTGTTGCCTATGTGCAACACTGAAATAACGCATTCAAACCAAAAAGCGCCTTGTCAACTGTCGAATATTGACCGTATAGTTTATGAAGAGTAGCAAACAAATTATTGCACCAAGTGCACCTGAATGGTTACCTGAATGGTTTGCATAGTTCTGGTATTAATAGTGCCCTTTCCGTATGGATTGGAAAATAATTTTACTTCGAGCAAGGCATTCCTCAATACGTTTGAAAGCACCCAACACACTTCCCATTCCATTTCTCTTGTTAGTTTGCAGATGGCCCTCTGAAAAATTTGGAAGAGGCTTGCGGGCTTGTCCACTGTGGACTTGTAAATATTGGGCAAACCTGCTACCTAAATGCAACCGTACAGGCAGTGCAAATAAACTAAGCCTATTTCAGGCAGATTGTTTTTACATAATGATGAATATTGTATATATTTATTATATAGTTATTCCTTCTTTTCAGGCTTTCTTCCATGTCCCAGATTTTGTTAACGTGCTTGATGACGATGTCGTGCACAGATCAGTCTTCAGCGACAAGCAGTGCCTCTATTGCTGCTGTCACATTAATTTAATGCTTTCAGCTTTGTGCTCAGGCTGTCAAAGAGAGTCCTTGAAGGAAAGTCCTTTTCTGTATCTATTTGTACCAGTTTCAAATGAAGAAGTTTCTGTGTACACATGCATCACAAATCATCAAAGACTATAACTTTTCAAATTGGCATGTAAAATTAGCTACAAGTAGAGAGAGTATCACCAAATTTCTTAAGTACTTGATAGTTTTACGGAAAAGGTTTGTTACATATTTGCAATGTTGTATGCTCCCGGGACGAAATGATAACTGAGCCAGAGCTGCGGAAAAACGGAGTTACCTGCTGTTTAGAACTTGACATTGACTGGGTCGAACTGATCACATTAGATTGGCTGATATTGGCAGGCTGCAGGCTGTCGCGAAGCTGTCATTCAGCTGACATTACGAAAATGCTTGACTTCACATATCATCAGCATTGACCATAATCTGAGAGAGAGGCTTGGAATAAGTGGCTATAACTGGTCGTCGCCCCCGAACAAGAATAACGGATCTGAAACCCCTGGAGAGAAATATCCGATCTGCATCTGCCCCGTAGTAAAACGTCCTATGTAACATTTTGGGGTGTTTTGACTTATTTGTCCGATCTTTTGTAACTTTCTACGAGCTACATTTCTGATTCCTATTGTGAAACGTGTAATTGTCATCCGAAGCGAAATATTTCGACAATACTGAATATCCGATGTGCGTTTGCGGTTGATTCTCCCGCGAAAAATATCCGATCTACATTTCCGCCCACTGCCCGGCAGAGCGCATGCAGCGCACCTGTCAGCATGGCGAGGCAAGTCGGCAACTTGATGTTCTTTCGTCCCCGCGCTCGGCGCAGTTCTCGAGTGAGAGCGAATGGACTCAAGACAACGTGATTCCGAACTCATATCAACTTCGAAATTTTTATCGGTACTTTTAAGTACCTTATAGGTACTAATGAGGCGGAACACCAGGCTGTTGATGCTAGCACAGCAGAAATATGCTAAAGGTATGCCAAATGTCAGAAAATATTTAATTTTCTCAAGTTACGCCGACAATTTTTTTGGAAATTCCTTCTTTCTAGCAGTCTTGTTTCCTGCTATTATTTGTTTACGACTTTCATAATACCACATAATTTTGTCGGTACAGATTGTTGGTTTAGTACATTCCTCCTAAATTCATGTTGTGCTCTGCAGTGTTTTGTGGTTAACCTAACCTGTTTTCTCCTTTCATCTTTTTTAATTTTTTCATCAATAATTCTTTTTTTTTACAGAAAACATAAACAATGGGGACAATGATGATAGACCTAAGAGAAAAGTTATCTCACCAGGTATGGATTGTATGCACCTCTCAATTGCATTGATTACGTATATGTTATGGATTAGTTTCTTAATTAGAGGACAGTGAGTGTTTCATTCCCACCAACTCTGAAAGCAACACTATGTTACTAAATTTAATAGTAGCTATCACACTTTATTGTCCAAGTGCATTTCAATCCGATTCATATAGGTTTTCTTTGGGTTGACTGACAAAACAAAACCAATCCGTCGGGTTCCTGGTTAATTTAATTATGGGATGTCTTCTTGTTTTTCATGAATCCATTTTTTCCTTTGGCTTTCAGGTATAACAGAGGACAATAGTTGTGAAAGATGTATGTGTTAAATCTTAGCTGAATGGATGTATTAAACTTGCCAAAGGCTTCACAACCTTTTCAATACATTTCTGTCTTACCATAAGTCTGACATTCGCTTATTTTAGCATATTATGTTTCACAACTATTGGTCCCGGTATTGGATTCGTGTCTGGGTGTTCCTGAGCAGTAAACATTGCTCAATGTAAGTGATGTTTGGTGTTGCCAAATTATTGTGGTACATTTTTTGAAAAATTACTTGTGGATCGTATTTCGACGCGTCCGTGCAACAATATCCTATCTGTTTCGCTGCCCCGAAAGACTAGCCTATCTGTTTTGCTGCCCCAAAAGACTAGCCTATCTGTTCCGCTGCCCCGAAAGACTTGCCTACACTCTAAATGTTGAAATGACAATTTTGTATCTAGGAGAGATGCGTTCTTAAGCACATGTCTAGCGGATGCAAATTTGTATCTAAAATGTTACAACTTGTACCTAGACTAGGTAGAAATGACTTTATTTGTGTCTAATTTACGTGCAAATTTGCATCCGCTAGAGATGCACTGTAAAAAATATTCTGAAATTTCAGAGCAAAATATCTCTTAAATTTAATAACATTATCAGTTTTTCTTAAAAGTAATAACGGATTATGATATTTAAGAAGTTTTCTTAATATTGCAAACAAGGTTATGAGAATTCTGATGAAATTCTCAATTGTACTAAGGGGTCATTAAATTTCATAACAAGTTTATTAAATTTAAAAGTTTTCCTTAGTTTTGACAAAATTGTGTTGAAAAGTCACAACCATTCTTACTTTTAATACTAGTATTCAGAACACTTCTTAAAAGTCATGTAGCCTTTGACCACTGGACATGGAATTTTGGCATTCAATATAGTATTGGGTGAACAACATATCGAATTTAGATAGGCGTAATGTAGCTGTGCCACTGCCATATGTCAAAAAAGCAAGTTAACAAACATACGCCGTCCGACCAAGCACATAGCTACTCTGGGAATGCCCCTGGACGGAGCGCCGCATAAGGTCGGGTGCGAGCGCTCCCCTCACAGGTATGTCCCGACAGCCACGCGGTCTAAGGCGTCAGGATCCGACCCCAAAGGTCCGAGGTTCGAATCCACCCAGGTAAGGTAAGGTAAACATGTATAATATGTGGGAAGTTGGGTGTAAACATCTGCCCCTAGGGGAATGAACTAAATATTTTCCAGATTTGCGTTAGGTTGGAAAAGAAAAGCATTTTTAGTTTTGAATTTTAAGAAACTTTTTGTTCTTAAATTTAAGAGCAAATTTGTTTTGTAAACTGCTTCAAAACATGTGTTATTAAAATTAAGATGGATTTTTTTTACAGTGTGTGCTTAAGAACGCATCTCTCCTAGATACAAAATTGTCCTTTTCCATTTAGTGTGTATCTGGTTTTCGGCGCTTTCTGCATCGCTGTCTTTTTTAGCCCGCTATTTTGCTTAAAAGCTATATAAGCGGGCTTATGCCATCGCCTCTGGGTTCGTCTGTCTGTCTGTCTGTCTGTCTGTCCGTTTCCCAAGAAGGACGTAAGCTAGAGGTTTGAAATTTTCAGGGTATTATTGTTGTCACTTCTGGGCAACGAAGCGGTTGGTGCAAATCCTGGCAACCACCCTCGAGTGGGTCTGAGGGGGTAACAAAGAAATAGGGGTTGGTCCAAGAAGTGGGAAAACAATATTTTTGTTATGGTCATCTAAGGGGTAATTCGTCCAAGTAGAGCCCTTTGGGCTAAAATTTCGTCCGTTTGGCTCTATCTCTCACCGTTTAGGTGCTAAAGCGAGTTTCTCTTACGAAAGTGGC
>NW_026267213.1:127078-129453 GCF_000697945.3 Frankliniella occidentalis | reverse complement strand
CTAGGAGTGAACCTTAAGATACCCTGAAAATTTGAAGTCTCTAGCACATCTCCTTCTAGTGGAACAGACAGACAGACAGACAGACAGACAGACACGAGGTCGTTTGCAGAAGCCCGCTGGATAGCTTTTTCAAAGCAGAAGGGCGGTCTAAAAAAGTGAAATTTGGTCATTTCCCAACAGGTACTAAAAATGACCAAAATCTTTCAACGGCCATTACTCCGAAAGTATTTGAGCTACAGCGGGGTTGCTTTGCACGAGAGTTGCCCTATATAATACTCTACTTTTGGTTCAAATTGGACGTCGATCGGACATCGGGGAGGGTAGTTATTGACGTTTTTGTGACTTAGTGTCATTACTTAAAATAAATCAACTTCAGGGTCGTTGCGGCTGCACCAAAAAATGTGTCCGCTTCGGTCTCCCAAAAAAATAGATTTTTCCTCATCGAAAGAAACAAAGTATCACCCTTAGCACCTTTAATAATCTAAAAAGTGATGTGTAAGTGCCAGTCTACCCCACCGCTCCACCCCACCCCGAAAAACGCTTTCTAAGCAGAAGGGTGGGTTGTAGTCGCGGTGCCTCACCGTTACATCCCTTTCTCGTGTCTACGGTGCAAATTTTAAGGACGACGGGTTTTACCGGGCCGAATGCCCGTTACCATTTGATTACGTTCTTTAGCAAATCACGTGACAGAAATGGTCGGACCGAAAGCCTGACCATCGCCACCGCCGGCAGGCCAAGCAGGCACGGCCCCTCCGGTCCGCTCCGCCGGCAACTCCGCTCGGCGGAAGGGCGGGCCTGCCTTTTATGATACAGAACGACCCTGAAATTCCCAGATCGCTCTTTCAATAGGGTATTGGCGATTCAAACAGTGCGTCGCGCGCCCCTAGCGGCCGGCGCGCCAACTAGGAAGACCGTGACCGCCCCGGGCGCTATGCATAGAGGTAGGCGTGTGTTTCGCGTTTGACCAGACTTTTCTGGGTCTCAGAGGCCCTAAAACATATTTGTCAGCCACTTTAACTCAGGATGGCTCCTTTAATTGAGCTTGAGCATATCTTTGATGCCCTAAAAGGCTTTAAAAGGCCTGTAAGAGAAGGTAGATTAGCCGTGGAGAACTTAATTTGTGTCGGTGTGAGAGCCCAAACCCAGGCCTCTGTTTCAATATAAGCCTTGTGTGTTCGAGCGACTAAAATTCACGACCCGCCTGTTGTTATTATTGTTGAAATTGACAAAAAGACGGAGAAAGTTGAGGAGAAAATTAAAAGCTTGTCATGTACGTGCTTCGCGGGAGCCTGCAAAGAACACTCATGTAAACATGCTATGGCAGTTCTAATTTACTTGAATTCGTAAGTATATTTTCTAAATTTACAATATTTGTCGCGTATACGGTGAAATACTGAACTTTTACCTGTCATTATCTTATAATTTTAACAACTGTCATTGTGACAGGCACGAGGAAAATGACTTGGAAGTACAGACTTGTACCAGTGTCAAGCAGCGTTGGGGAGGATTACAGGAAGAAACACTCAAAAAATTTGATGCAGTTCCTCTCAAGCAGTTCTGTCACATCAAGAAACCACCTCCACCCTACAAACGTGACATTCTACCAGTAACAAGGGAAATGGAGGAGGAATTTCGAGCCATGTTCATTACAGGTAAGTGGTATTTGCAGCTGCTGTCACTGTTTGTTTTGTTTTACCATGAGTGTTAACTAATGTTATATTTTATTTTTTTGGTTTCATTTTCTCTTGGATAGATCAGCCTGAATCTGAAGCAGCTATTTCTCTAAGTGGTTCCAGGCAACGCACTCTGCCACCTGTACAAAGTGTTGATGACCTACCATCTGTCATAGATAATATTTTGTCAAGTGATAATGCTCATTTTCTCTTGAAGAGAACTGCTGAACTAACTCAACATTATCTTTCAAAGTGTTCAAATGACGAAAAAGAATATTATGAAATTAATGTTGCAGTGAGCAACGTCAAAGCAAAAGAGTTGTGCATAAGAACCGTAATCAAGATAATGATACTTGGGATGACTTGAGGAGAAACCGGTTTACAGGGACTAGAGTTTACCCTACCCGTACAGAAAAAAGTAGCCTCAGGATGGCTCCGTCGTAGCTATTCTCAACACATCGCGGAGGCTCGCTGTGATCAGTCTCCAGCTTTTGCGTAGCCGAGGCGTAGCCATCGCGAATGGCTCCGCAATAGGTAACTTAATGACGGAAAGAGCCATTCCGCAGCCGCCTTGGAGCCAAACATAGGCCGGCACCTGGACGACGGGGAGCCATTTCAGGGCCATCGGGGGGCCTTACCGGGGACACTTTAGATACGTTTTGGAGCCAGTTTCGAGCCATCTAAAAGACAACCTGGAGCCAA
>NW_026267213.1:123749-125768 GCF_000697945.3 Frankliniella occidentalis | reverse complement strand
TATGAACTAATCCATGCCTTCCAGAGCTCTGCAAAAGTCGCCTCGCCTACCGACCGAGCTCAACCGGCAGGCGGTCGCCACCGACCGCGTTCAGGTGAGAGGTGAGGAGAGGAGCACCCGCTCTGTCTCCCCTCCTCACCTCACACCTGCACGCGGTCGACGAGGCGACTTTAGCAGAGCTCTGATGCCTTCATCCGCCCGCATCCAGGGCAAATACAGTCAAGACCGGAGCAGCTCAAAGAAAGAAACTTAAAAGCATCTCGGATGCCCAGCGTCGAACCCTCGACCTTGAAGATGCCTGTCCCATACGCTCTCCACTGGACTATGGAGCGCATTGCTGGTGGCGACGGGCAGCGCACCGCTGCCTTCCGCTCACGAATTCCTTCCGGCAAGCGGTGGCCAGCGGCGACCGGCGAGCGAACCAGACTGGTGCGCTGCCCGCACTCTCCAGCGATCCGCTCTGGCCCAGTGGAGAGCGTCTCGGGCAGCCGCTCCCCAGTCAGGGGTTCAACACCGGGCAGGGGAAATGCTTTTCTTTGAGCTGCTCCGGTCTTGACTGAATTTGCCCTGGATGCGGAGGAAGGCGAAGGCATGGATTTGTTCCTATCACTCCGTGTGGCTCCGGGTCGAGGCAGTGGTAGGTGGTGATCGAGCTTGAGGCCCAAGTCGCCCGCGGTGGCGTGGCGGTGGCACAATCGTCGGGGGGAAAAGTTTTGTAACGTAACTTTTGCGGCCGTTATTGTTGTGTTATTCGTAACGTTACTTATGTCTTTTCGGGGACAGTTTAAGACCTGTAACGTTACAAATTGTAACAGAGTGGCTTATACCATTTCGTGTCGGTACGATTCGTAACGTTACATCTCAAAGTTTGTTAAAAGTTCGTTCCATGAAACGTTTCCTTTGGAACCGGCCCGAACTGGTTACAAATTGTAACCAAACCGATGATGGACCAGTTCTGTTACCTGTTATTGTACCGTAACGACAAAGAGAACGAAACTGATCGGTACATTATGTATTTTGTAACGTAACGCCAAAGTGTAAGTTACTGGTCCCTGCTATGTTTGGCTCCAAGGCGGCTGCGAAATGGCTCTTTCCGTCATTAAGTTACCTATTGCGGAGCCATTCGCGATGGCTACGCCTGGGCTACGCAAAAGCTGGAGACTGATCACAGCGAGCCTCCGCGATGTGTTGAGAATGGCTACGACGGAATCATTCTAGACCCATGCTGAGGACGAATTTTTCTGTACGGGTACATACACTTATTCCAAAAATAAAAAAGCTGATTGGAACACACGGTTTGAAAAAATGTTCTATAGTACCTTTGAAGGTTCTGATGATACTGAGCGTGGATTACTTTATGAAGGGGATTCAAGAGACCGCTACACCTCAGAGAAGTGTTCTGGTGATGAGAAGATGGTCCTGTGTGGTTTTATTATTAATCCTTTGACCCCATGGCTTGGATTCAGTCCAGATGGACTTGTCTGTCAAGATGGAAAGCCCATTAGACTTTTTGAGACAAAGTGTCCAAGGGCAGGGGAGACAAAAAAAGCTGCTGAGGCAGCGAAGACTATGTCTTATAAAAAAGATGGAAAACTCAAGAAAGCCCATACATATTATGGACAAATACAGTTAGGTATGTTGATGACAAATACCACTTCCTGTGCCTTTACCTTGTATAGCAGTAAGTTTGATGATATTTCTTTTGAGTGTGTTGTTATTGATGAGCCCTTCCTACTTGACATGTTAGAAAGAATTGCAGATGTGTATTTCATTAAGTGTCTACCTTGGTTAGTAGCCAAGAGTAAAACAAATACTGTTAATAGTGCTAAAACTGTAAAAGGAATTTCCAAGAAAAAGGTCAAAAAATAAAAAAAAAGTATTAAGAAAAGAGATTTTTACTGTACATTTGCCTAAAACCAAACTTACTTTAAAAGAGCATTTAGTAGGCTGCTGCTCCCAACAAAGAGGGCCATACAATAACAAGCAGGCCCGCCCTTCCGCCAAACGAAGTTGCCAGCT
>NW_026267213.1:113624-119169 GCF_000697945.3 Frankliniella occidentalis | reverse complement strand
CTTGGCCTCGCACGCGGGGGCAAAGCCCACGCACGGGGGGTCTGGGGGGCGGAGCCCCCCAGCGAGCAAAGCGAGTCAATGCCTATATGTACCATTCATCTCCGACTTCGTACGCATTTTCAGAAATCGCGCTACTGTACATAATTAGGAGACGGCTGCATCACAGTTTCCAATAATTTTAAAAAGAATACAGTTTCCTTATCCCTACGGCCCCCAAAACATCACAGTGGTCGGGACCATCCATAAGCGATGCTGACTTATAAAACTAATTTAAGGACGACCCCGTTACCAAAAATATTGTCAGATTCATAATTAGCGGTACCTAAAACCCCCTTACACATGATTTTACGTCGATAGAAGACGTGGATCTATTTTGGCGGCCTAATCAGGCTCCTCCGACCACTGTGAGGTCGTTTGCATAAGCCCGCTGGATAGCTTTTTCAAAGCAGAAGGGCGGGCTAAAAAACAAGTCATTAAAATCACAAATTTCGAATGGAAATGTCATTAGATTTAAAAAAATTACATGGACTGGACAGTCTAATATTTATCTCTTGCTAGGATTGGTTTACCTAAATTTACAAGGGCACAAACAATAGTAACAATGTCATCAACAAACGGGACAATATTCCAAGCAATCTTGTTCTTCAAAATAGTATACTCACGTAGACTTTGTATTACCCTTTCCACATGTACACGAGCTCTAGCAACATTAGCACAGAACACTGCTTCTGAACGAGTGAACTGTTTGTTCTGCCTAACAAAAGGAGGTCGATACAACAAAAGCATGTGATCCTGACATTCCTCATCAATGGGATAGCCTTTGTCTGCCATTATTGCATCAAGAGGGTCACACTTCTGATAAACTTGGGAATGAGCAGTTACAACCTTGTCAGAAGCACGTCCACCAAAAGCATCACACAAAAGACAAATTAACCCAGATGGAGTCACAGTCATAGACATCTTGGCAGTGAAATTCTTTTTATATTGAGAATATGATCGAACTCTGCAACTAATACATTTAGCTTTCTCTATAGGAGTTTCATAGCAGTCCAGTACTACACGAGTCTTTTTGAACTTGGAAAAGCACTTTGGCATGTTTTTTAGAACACTGCCTTTGTCTGGCCAGAAAACCATACATTTTAAAATTTTATATAAAACTAAAACAGAATCATAGAAGTAGTTGGAACAAGTTTGTTGAGTTACATCAAAAAGAACTGAGAGAGCAGAGAAACTTATGCCAAGTTTAATTTTCATCATGGCCAAAATGATTCTGTCTTGAGTACATATAGAGAATTTTTTATGGGTACTCTCAATTGCAATTCTATCAAAACAAATGGTTAGTGATTTTAATAATTTTACTGAGTGCAAACCTGTAGCTGTAAACAATTTTTGATCAGAGCTAGTGATGCTGGAAATGAATGCTGATGTAGATTTATCTGCTCCCAATAAGTCTACTTGTACTCCAACATCCCTCAAGATTTTCTCTTCCTTCTTGTCAATTTCACCAAGATCCTGCCACTCACTGTCACGGTCCACCTCATTAGGAATTTCACCTGTCAAATCCATTGCACAAAGGGAAGTTATTCCACAATTCATTGATTTAATTAACTTGTCAGTAAAAGTACTGACCAAAAAAAAGTATGACACCATACCATATCTTAAGAACTTTTTCAAAAATATGCAATGATAAAAGTTTTAAGATTAAGAGCTTAAATTTATCAACAGATTTTTTTCTTTTCATGCCAATACGGCTTTAGACCTGACAAAGATGCTCATGGAGCAGTCTTTGATCTCGTAATAGAGCTACAAGGGGCCTTAGACCAGAGTAAATGGGCAGCTGCAGTCATGATAGACCTTAAAAAAGCTTTTGACACTGTCAACCACAACATTCTACTTGAGAAGCTCCGGAAGATAGGTGTCATAGGCAAAGCTCATAAGTGGATGGTCTCCTACCTATCTCAAAGACCACAGTGTGTCAAAGTAATGAGCTTGCTAAGCAACATAGAAAATATTCTCTGTGGTGTACCTCAAGGATCCATCTTAGGCCCTCTACTCTTTATTATCTACATCAATGATATTGGAAGGTTGGAACTAAAAGGGAATCTGAAGCTCTTTGCTGACGATGCAGTACTTAGTTATGTTGATGATGATCCAGTCCGTATGCAAGAGAACATGAACCACGACCTCGCCAAAATAAGTAAATGGTTCAATGCAAATAAGTTAAGCCTGAATGTCCAGAAGACTAACTATATTATTTTCAAGAAACCTTCATACCAGGACATAAATTTCGAAATCAAGATTAACAACACTGAATTAGAAAGGAAGTATGAAATCAAATACCTCGGTTTGTACTTGGATCAAAACTTAAACTGGAACAAGCATATCTCAACTCTATTACCAAAATTAAGATCAGTCAACAGATTATTATTTAGGCTAAAAAATATTCTGAACTACTCTCTTCTAAAAACTATATATTATGCCTATTTCGACTCTCAAATGGCCTACATGTCGATGACATGGGGTACTGCTAACCAGCTATTAGTAAACAAAATACGGGTCTTACAAAATGGAGCTCTTAGAAATATCCTTAAAGTGGATCGCCTTACATCTAGAAAAAATATCTACCTTACAACTGAAGTAATGCCACTTGATGCTTTGACGCAGACTAATCTCACCCTCACAATCTTTAAAAATCAGATCAGATCCAAGACCATAAATACGAAGATCCTAACAAATGACAATGTCCATAATTATCCCACAAGAAGTTCTCGACTGATCCGTATACCTAATGTCAACACTACAACTTATGGACAAAATGGTATACTTTTCCGAGCAACCCATCTGTATAATGAACTCCCTAACTCTGTAGCAGTCTCAAGTAACTGTCTTCAACAAACCAAGAAAATCATTAAGAAGCACTTCTTCCACGAAATTGTAAATCAATTCTGATTTCCAAATATCTTAACAAATATCCTACAAATAACAATCTCCTTTATTTCCTCTTCTCTTTCATAAATTTTTCATAATTTTTTTGTTTTTAACATAATCACTCTGCAGCTAACCGACCATGTTTGTTTATTTGTTGCAACTGAGTCCATAACAGGGCATCTGCCCTCTGGACATTATTGTATGAATATAAAATAAAAAAAAATAAAAATAATAATACACCCATGATAAATTGATTCAATGACACTAAACTAATACGTAATTATACAGCAATGAAGAAAAAGACAAATTGTAACAAAATACTAAGAGTAACAAAAAAGACGATGGTGATGGTGATGACGATGACAATGACAATGATGAAGATAATAAAAATAATACTAAGACTATTGGCATGGAATGACAGATGGCATCTGCAGAACAAAAACCACTTCAGACCACTTTACCATCACCGGCTGGAGGCTCTTCATTCTCACAGTTCTCACCATCCACAGTAGAGGTACTCACATTATCCAGAATCCTACCAAAGATACAAGAGAAAAAAATTAATAATGCCACAATAGACCTGTTACAAAAAGTGTCAAGGAATAATGACAAGAAATTTGCCTTTTAGCACGGTTTGCAACTCTATTACCCCTGGCTTGCTTTCCCCGTTTTAAGGGAGAAGATTCAACTCTGTCATGAGATCTGGTAGGAAGATGCAAAGTGGGTATGGCAGTCTTTTTAAGTTTAGGCTTCTGATTAAAACCACCTGCAATTAAATTACATTGAATTACAAATGTAAACAATCAGCAAGCTCATTGGCAAAAGAGGAGACCGACTTCCAAACTTACTTGAGGGGAAATAGTCATCTGGTTTTAAGTGCTTGCTGCATACTTGCATTCTTGGCGATAAAGGTTTTCCTGTCTCTATTGCCACAGCCCATAATTTACGACGAGAAATGTCATCCGGCACCCTATGCAAGTGATTTCCTATACGGCTTTAACCTCAGAACACTGCGGGACACAACAATTGTGTCGGTCCCTCTTCTTCTTCGGCTTAGCTCCGGGTTTTACGGAGTTCTGGGGCTCGGACATTGATGGAAATTAATAGACAGTGGTCTACAATCAATATTAGGACTGACAAAAATGATTTAGGACCTCCGAGCCCCACGAAAGATCTCGTCAAACGCGAAACGCATGCCCACCGCCATTCATAGCGCCAGGAGCGGTCACGGTCTTCCTAGTTGGCGCACCGGCCGCTAGGGGCGCGCGACGCACTGTTTGAATCGCTAATTTGTCTAGAGCGCTGAGCGGAAGTAGAAGAACAAAAACGGAAGGTGGAAAGGCGCCCGCACTCCTCCCCGCCTGCTGCCTCCTCTTCCCCCCGGGCGCTCCCCCACTCCGCACAGTTGAGGAGAGGGGGACGGCGCGGGCGCCTTTCCACCTTCCGTTTTTGTTCTTCTACTTCAGCTCAGCGTTCTAGACCAATACCCTATGCCTTCTCGAGTTATCGTGCGGACAGACAAACAAACACAATGAAACTTTTCCAGTCAGTTCAGTTATGGGCTTCGCTAATCGCTCAGCCAACTATCTATTTCCTATGGGACGAAAATCTTTTCCAGCCAGCTATCGTAATGGAGGCGAAAAACCACTGTTGTGGATTGAAGCAGGAATCGATAAAAATACAACAGAATGGTGGATAGTTTAAATTTGATAGACCAGCAACAATGACCTGGTAGTGCAAAAGCCATTACTTTCAGATTTTCGCTATCGTTAATAAAATTGACCGATTGAAGAAAAAGAAAAACACTTTGTCCGACAGTTTTGTGTTACTGGTGTTACTAGGGTACACATTGAGTTTGACAGAGCTGTTAAGACAAAAGATTTCCTAAGAAACTATCTTCGCTCACCTCCACCTCTGAGTATTTTCGCAACCACGCGTTGACACTTGAGGTGTCGTAGAACATGGCGACTTGAACCATAACGTATACAGCCACCCCGTACAGCGGGAAGAGCCGCCACAGCAAAAAGCGGCTCCAGCGGACGTTAGCCGTGAGTGCAGTCTGAACAAAAAAACAAAAAACAAAACAAAACAACAACATGAAAACGAGCCCCGTGTGTCTCGCTAAGCTCGAACTGCAAATTAAAGAGGCAAACTTCTGAAAAGCAAGTTTTTGAGGAAAGCGTCGCTAGATAAAACAAGCAGGCCCGCCCTTCCGCCAAACGAAGTTGGCAGCTCCACTTCGCTGCGCCGGCGACTCTGATCGGCAGGGGCCGGGCCTGCTTGGCCTGCCGGTGGCGATGGTCGGGCCTTCGGCCCGACCATTTCAGTCTCGCGATTTACCGAAGTGCATGGTCAAATAAATAATGTGGCCACTTTGCATGTTTGAGTAAACTAACGCGTCCGGTGGGAGGCCTGCGGCCCTAGAAATTTGCTCGTTCGACATGGCAAAAGACTGTAACGGGGCAACACCGTGACTACACCCCACCCTTCTGCTTTGCTTGAGAATAAAATGAACCCGCGCAGTTTTTAGGTTGTATGTTGTTTGTCAATTTTTGCCATTGTTTTCAATGTATCCACCTCTAGGGCCGAAACAGTGAAAGATACGGCAAATCCGAGG
>NW_026267213.1:106604-107924 GCF_000697945.3 Frankliniella occidentalis | reverse complement strand
GGGGGAGCAGAGGAGGAGGGGGGGATCGCTCACCCTGACATTCGGAACTATTTCGGACTGCCCGTATCTCAGACTGGCCCGAAAGCCGCCCGGTAGCGTGCTTCAACAGTTCCATAATTTTGCTGATTTCTCTCCTTTTCGGATATATTTCGGAGTAGTCCGATACATCCGGACTGTTACGTAGACTGTCCGGTCTTCGGGCTAGTTTCGGAATGATTTATTTTCATAAGGGTTCTCGCTCTGAGGTATCGTTATCTCTCCTCAAACCCGGAGTTCCATTATTACTCTACGGTAACAGCGGCGCCCCGGCGAACTCGACTTCCAGTCTGGAAACACGCAAGTCGCCTGGAATCGCTTCAAGAAAAAAATCGAAATGTGCCTGATCTCCATCGGGAGGGATTGGCCCCCTTAAATGTGAAGTGGGCAATGATGATGAGGGAAGCAGGCGACCAATCGCTGAAGGTCTACAACTCATGCAAGAATCGTCTGATAACCATGAAAAGGAATGGCGGGCGTGGATGTCGTAGACAGAGACGACAGTCAAGATTATGCCGAGTTAACTGAGCAATTCGACCAGTACACATCAGTAAGGAAGGAGTGAAATAGCATGTCGCAAGGTGTTCTATGAGCGCTCTCAGTGGCCAGGTGAGATCTTTGGCGCATGGCTGACTGATTTCCAAAACCTTCCGCAGAAATGTGCACTGTAAAAATTAGTTGTTAGAAAACAGCTCAGTTGTTGGCCAACAGCTCAGTTGTTCGAGAACAACAGAAGTTGTTGAAAAACAACTACGATTGTTGTCAATGCATGGTTGATATTGGACTATTGGGCACCATTTTGTTTTTGCTGCCCTTTTTTTTATTACTGTTACTGGACAACTTTTGCTGTTATTCGACAAGCGAAGCTGATGTACAACAACAGGAGTCAGTTAAAAACTTAAAAACGAATTTGTTGTTAAGTGACAACATTTTATTACAGTGTGAGTTCTAGGAATCCACGGACAACATGGTCCACCATCGTAAAATTTTCGGTCACCGGAGTGCTCGTGTCTGGGAGTCTTTTAAGCAGAGAGGGCAAAAAACGAAAATAACCCTCCCAGACGCAATCGACGTGTGCAAAACGATCGAATTATCGTCTCAGAAGTTCCGTCTAGACGAGACTGAGTCGCACACAATGGAGGAGGCCACCCGTACAACCCAGAAGAGCATACAGCACGCCCAGCGTAGCCGCAGAAGTCACCGTCGTCGAGGCCAGCCTGGTACTTCTCAAGGTAAAGGTGACGTCATCATTCGTACAAGAAGGATCAATGTCCTGCTCAGAGT
>NW_026267213.1:105208-106481 GCF_000697945.3 Frankliniella occidentalis | reverse complement strand
CTCTAGCACATCTCCTTCTAGTGGAACAGACAGACAGACAGACACACACACAGACACGAGGTCCACAGTGGTCGGAAATGCCGGTTTAGGCCGCCAAAAGTCAGAAATCTCAAGTAGGTCCGATCGACTTCGCACCTTTTCCTATCGATTAAGAAATGTTTGAAAGTCCCGGACGCAAAATATTTCTTATATTGGTCGAGCGGTTACGGAGATATCGCTTGTCAAAGATGACCGTCACTCTCGGGGCGCTTTAACCTGGTTTGTAACCTCAAATGTGAAAGGCCACCGTGCCCGTATGTGAAGTCGGGAGCGGATACTTTGGCTTCCATCTACTGCACTATGGTTGAAATAATCCTATCCTGTGATGTTTGTCCATCCGAACTTCCCTACATGATTCAGACGGTCAATATTTCCAGACTTAATTTTACTTGTCGTTTTCACACCTTTAATAGGCGAGTACAAATTTGGTCCAGCTTTGTCCAAAACGAGGACAGCATAAAACTGTTCCCCATAGGTGCCCACAACATCCTGTAATGGTTTTAGCTGCCACCGGGTGCCACCCTGGGCGTAAATGATAGACAAAGTTAGTAAAAAAAATCACTTTTCTATAAAACCAAGAAATGCCCTATATGGTGTACTTTTACGATTTCTGCAGTTTTTAGACGCTAAGGGGGGAGAAGGTGACTCACAAGTGCTCAAACTTGGCTACACTACCAGTGGGACAGCGGAAATGTGGTTGCGAGCTGTTATCAAAATACTATACAACCCCCCTCCCACTCACTCACTCACTGACTGACTCATTGATATAAATGTTTGGCCTCAAAATACTATACAACCCCCCTCCCACTCACTCACTCACTGACTGACTCATTGATATAAATGTTTGGCCTACATGCTTTGTAATAAAGTTGTCAAACACTGTAACATGGGGTATGTTGGAGGAGGTAAATTGTCATTTTGCGACCCTCTGGGCGGAAATTTCGTCCGTTTGCGCCTCCGAAGCACCGTTTTCCCGCCAGGTCCAGTTTTCTGTCGAATTTAATGAAAATTGCTCAGACGCCCCAATCCAACGGCGAAATACGTCACTTGCCCTCAAAATGGCATAAAACAAAAGTTGTGGATCCCCCTTTTCGAAACCACACCACTAAGCAGATAGATGCTCCGAGACATGAGAAACCGCGCTTGAAACCGCCAAAACACAAAGACCCCCCCCCCACCCTTCCACGCTTTGGGCCCAAGCTTTTCCAAAAGATGTAAACACTACTACGAAGGA
>NW_026267213.1:103942-105158 GCF_000697945.3 Frankliniella occidentalis | reverse complement strand
GCGCGCTGAAAGCTGCGAGCGGGGTCCGTGTTCGACTCCCGGTCGCAGCGATCTACTTTGTTGCATCTTTGTCGTCATCCGTGGAAGGTGTTTCCAGCCCGCACTCCAGTGAGTGAGACTGTAGAGACCTATACATACTGGAAATGTGGTCGAGAGCACGAGACTGGGAACTGCCCGGCCCATGGGTAGACTTGCCACAGCTGCAAGGGTTGAAACCACTTTGCAATTGCCTGCAAAAAGACACCTCAGGACACCAGCGGCCAGCAAGTCCGTCCACACCCTGACTACTGCCGAGGAAGATGCCTTATGGAATGGCCCTTGGAATAAGGAGCAGCCGAATGGCCACACTCTGGCAGTAGGATTGTAAACGGAGCTACAACATTTGGAGAAAAAGCCAGGCCAGGCCACGCAAAGAATATACTGAAGTAGTAAAAGTTCAGGGGGAACACCTTGTAGGGTTTAAGTTAGATCCTGGATCTGAAATGAATATCTTGCCCATTGCAGACTTTGCGGCTTTTAAAAGGAACTATATTGTAGATCCTACCAGCACTCTCGTGAAAGGGTTTGGTGAAAACATTTACCTCGCAGAGGGCATTGTCAGACTGAAAATAGACACACAACACGGAAGTCATGAGTACTGTGATTTTCTACTCACAAATCACGAACCTCGCTGTTTAGTTGGGATTGAGGCATGCGAGACACTGGTTCTAATTAAAAGGGTACAGTACGCCGCGCCCAAGGTTCACGCAGAGACTTTCGGCCCATCAGCTCTCTAGGAGACGAAATAAAGTTTTCTGCAGTTACTCCCTGACATCTTCGATGGTCTTTCCTTGTGAGAACGAACAGCTCCAAAAGATATCGGAAGCGGACATGCTCCGTTTTTACTTCGACTAATGTGTTCCGGACGGTTTCGGATGGCTCAATTTATGTTCAGAAACGTTTGAAATTCGGATGTCAAACGGAGAAGTCCGACTTCGGTCCGAATCGGACAGCCCGATTGGTGCCCGAGACCTCCCGTCGGACTGTCCGATTGACGCCCGGTCGCCCAGTACCTATTGTCCGACTGTCCGATTGGCGCACGGTCAGAGGGGAAGTTCCCCCAAATATTATGGGGTGCGCATATGTGTTACAATGCTGAGGAGACACATTGCGCTGTATTGGCTGGGGCTGGGATTCGTTCCTTGGATCCTCGGATTCTTTTGGTGTGAAGTCGACG
>NW_026267213.1:101780-102940 GCF_000697945.3 Frankliniella occidentalis | reverse complement strand
TCTTTTTAAAAGCCAAATTTTGAGCTAGAATGCTCATCTTCGAACTCGATCTGTCTTTTTATGATACAAAACGACTCTGAAAATCCCAGGTCGCTATCTCAATTCTCTCACGAGTTATCGTGCGGACAGACAGACAAACAAACAAACAAACAGACAGACAAACAGAATGAAACTTTTCCGGTCAGTGGAGTAATGGGCTTCGCTAATCGCTCAGCCAACTAATCGCTCAGCCAACAATTGTCAAGTTCAAGTGTGTTCTTGTTAAAAGAATCGGGTTCTCTGGGTGCGGCGGCGCTGGTCGGGCCTGCGGCCCGACCATTTTTGTCACGCGATTTGCTGAAGAACATGATCGAATGATGTAGCGGGCCTTCGGCCCGCGTAAACCCGTCGTCTTTGAGTCTGCCCGTAGATACGAGAAAGGGCTGTAACGGTGATGCACCGCGACTACAACCCACCCTTCTGCTTAGAAAACGGTCTTTAGGGGTGGGGGGAGAGTTTCTTTTCTCTTTTGCGGTTTTTACACATTTTTCTACAACTTGGCGCTAGGGCAATTTTTAGCTTATTTTCGTCAAGAAAGACCCTCTAGCGCCTAAACGATTAGAGTTAGAGCAAAACAGACGAAATTTTCGCCCATAGGGTTCTAGTTTGACGAGTTACTCCTGACGAGGACCAAAAATAAATAAAAGTGGGGGGGGGGGGAATTTGTGAACCTTGGATACCCCCCCACATCCACACCCTTAAGGGTGGTTGCCAGGATTTGCCGTAGCCGTTTCGTTCTCTAGGAGTGGACCTTAAGTTACCCTTAAAATTTCAAGTCTCTAGCAAATCTCCTTCTAGTGGAACAGACAGACAGACACGAGGTCGTTTGCATAAGCCCGCTGGATAGCTTTTTCAAAGCAGAAGGGCGGGCTAAAAAGACAGATCGAGTTCGAAGATGAGCACTCTAGCTCAAAAATTGACTTTAAAAACAAATCAATAACCACAGGTAACAAAATATATTTTTTTTAGCCCGCCCTTCTGCTTTGAAAAAGCTATCCAGCGGGCTTATGCAAACGACCTCGTGTCTGTCTGTCTGTCTGTCTGTCCCACAAGAAGGAGATGTGCTAGAGACTTCAAATTTTCAGGGGATCTCAAGGTTCACTCCCACAAAACAAAACGCC
>NW_026267213.1:98698-101730 GCF_000697945.3 Frankliniella occidentalis | reverse complement strand
CTTACATTTTACGATTGGACGGCTCCTTGTACGTCTTAATGTGCAACGCGATAATTTTCGCCGTATTTTCGTCGAAAAAAGCCCTCTAGCGCATCGATTTGCAAAAACGATTTGCCAGGTCGGTTATGTCGGGTCTTGTTTGGGTACGGTCTACTATTTCTCGGTCACTGGTTGTACAACAGTACAAGGTGATTCTGCCCCCCTTTGTACCATCACTGGAAGGCAGGAGTATACTGAACTACATTGTGAAGTAAAAAGCAAAGTGGACCTTTTTGTGTACCGCCAGTGGGTATCAACAATTGATTGGGATATCTTCCGCTTGGTTTACCTTTCTGCACAAAAAAATGTTATTGTTCAAAAGAGCATTGAATTTTTTTCTGATTGTAGGGTCAGGTCGGCGGAAAATGAGACACCTCTAGATTGGGGAAGAATGATACATTCGCCTTTCTTGATTGGTTTGCATGCTTTTTGACCTCATTCCTAGTGTTTGGGTGCTTGAAACTCATCTTGTAACATTCGACTTCAATTAATAACCGTTTCTGGGAAGTTTACTCGCTTGTTCTCGTCACGAAACATACCTAATGGGAAGCCTGTCCGACCACCTGTACGCAAGGGCTCTAAAACTTTCCTGTGGCGGTGTTCATTTTCAGTACTGCATCCGTATTCTTAGGAGTAAAGATTAAGTGTGCGAGTTCGTTGGAAAGCTGGGCTGTTTCGTGAAGCTTTACAACATCCCTGGATTATAACTCTACTGACAGTACGACTAACCATAAGTGCACGGGGAAAAATGAGACACTTACGTAGGGAAGAAAGATACACTCCGTTCCATTGCATTTACATGGGAAGCCAATGCGGGGAAAAATGAGACAAAAAATGGAGTGGCGCTGTCTCGTTTTTCCCCAAGGCAGGTCCCTATCTAATCTGCTGGGTTTTTGCCTGTCTCATTCTTACCCACGGGTGTCTCATTTTCCCCGAAATGCGTGTTGGTGAAAAGACACATACTATTTCGGATTCTGCATACACTACAGGTTGCGGTACTGAAATAACGCTTTATTTTGATTACTGGGGTTGTGTTTCATCGACCAGACGCAGGAAAACTTATCAAATAACCATTTAAATGCTTGATAATACAAAAGTTATTGAAATGTCTCGTTTTCCCCTACCTGACCCTATGTTCATTGTCAAGAAGTTTCAGTCGATTCATACCTGAAAGACACTATGCCAGTGATACCTTTAGACTAGAACATATTGAATGATGTTGTAGACAGAGTAGCTTGTTTTGTGAATAATGTAAGGAAAATGGAAATTTTCAGTGGCTATGATGAACGCCTACCTGCTTGATATTTCCCTTCATGTCCTTAAGAAGAAAAAGATAACAACTCAAACCTTAAGTGTAGATATACTGAGACAGTTCGGTCCCTCACCTGCCTCAGAGTTATTAGCTGTAGGAGATGGCGCTGTACTAGTTCAGCAACCACTCCGATGACCCTCCTCTTACCTGGGTCTCGCCGGGGGTGCACAGAACCCGGGCCGCGTCCCTCGCGTGTCGTACAGCTGCAAGGATAGTGTCCTTCCTTTTCGTCAAGATTATAAAGGCCGAGATACTGGAGCAGCACGGAAAGGCATTTCGGACGGACAGGCGTCTGATAAAAGGTTGCTCGCTGGGACTGAGAGTTTCTGCTACCGATACCATCAGCAGACTGAGGCTCAGCAGTCCACCGATCTGAAAAATAAATATTTGCCTGAGTCAAACATGAGCTAACCCAGCAAATATATTGACTGGTATCTGGACAAAATTTCTTGACAGTAGGGTATTCCGCTGCAAGCAAACCGGAACCTAAAGAAAAAAGCATGACTAATTGATCTGCTCCCCTCTGTGCGCTCATAGGCTGACCGACGTGACATAGGTCATTGTTGACCAATCAGCGTTCAGGAGGAAACAGATCGGCTTTTCTTCTATGGGTCCCGGTTGGCTATTGCAGCGGAGTACCCTGTTCCGTTGAAAATTCCGTGGAAATTTTTAACACTGTACTTTGGGGCGGGGCATTGGTGTGCCCTGACCTGCGCCGGCCTGGTACCGACAAATACTGTTAAAAAAATAATATGAAAACTCAGACAATTTTGTCTGAAGTAAAATTACATACAGTGGCCACTCGCATAGCCGCGTCTCTCATAGCCGCGCTGAGCTCCCTCTCCACTCTACTGGCCTGTCCCTACTCCTCCGCCGGCCGAGACGCGCGCGCAGCTCCGCGAGAAGCGAGCGAGTTTCCCCTAACTCTGGGTCCCGTTTAGAAATGAGGAGCCCCAGAAACAGCCCAGACCGCCGGGCTCTTTTCGGGCATGCCCCGGTGAAGCCCGGAAACACACCCGCAAAGTGACAAAAACCGAAAGTTTCTGGGTGTGCCCGGATGCACTCTGCGGACTGATTTCGGGCCCAGCGGTCACGGTAAAAGGGAAACAAGCGGTATTCGATCCCTTAGCCTACAGGTTTCTGTTCTTTAGACCGACGCTCTTGCCAACTGAGCGACGACGGTGACGGCTGAGAGGAGATGCCTCAGGAAAGGTCCTTCAAGTAGACGCGCAGTCATTACAGAAGTAATGGCTTTCGCAGCGAAACGACTGGCGCATCGTGACGCGGTTTTCGGGAAATGCCTTTCGCTTATGTACTGGGCTCTGTTAAGGATATGCCGAACGACGAGGTAGGATGTGTGTGTGTGCCCGCGCAAGCTGTCGGAGCAGCACCAATATCTCGCCTGGAGCGTCTTCACCGAAATAAAGCATTCTGGTAAAGCTGAAATGCAGAAGAATGCGGGGAAGAAGAAAACGGAAATCGCTATGCTCCAACACTGTGACTTCCGTTTTCTTGTTCCTCGCATTCTTCTGCATTTCAGCTTTACCGGAATGCTTTATTTCAACAAGAAAGCAAGCACTCATAAGTGCTGAACGCCGTGAAGCACACTTGTAAAGTACGCATTGTGCAGGGTTGTTAACGTTACTTTGAAAATGTATCGCGATACCGTTACCTCGTTACT
>NW_026267213.1:98196-98648 GCF_000697945.3 Frankliniella occidentalis | reverse complement strand
GCAGGCCCGGCCCCTGCCGAACGGAGTTGCCGGCGGAGCGAAGCGGAGCTGGCAACTTCGTTTGGCGGAAGGGCGGGCCTGCTTGTTTTTTTTTTAATGTTTTTGAACGGTCTCCTAACGGGCAACTCGTGAATGTAGAAATCTCTGGGCCAAAATCTCGTCCATTTTGCTCAATCTTGTCCCGTTTGGGTGCTAGGGCGCATTTGTTGGCGAAAACAGGATGAAAAAGACTAAATGGTGTATTAAACGTATTACTCCCTTTACAATTCTGTGACATGCAGCCTTTTTACGATTTAATGGACCATTTTGTCTTTTTCACGTTGTTTTCGCCAAGAAATGCCCCCATAGCACCGAAACGGTACAAGATAGAGCAAAACGGACGAAATTTTTGTCCAGAGGGCTATACTTTGACGAGTTTCCCCTTAGGAACCCATAAAAAAATATTTGAAAAA
>NW_026267213.1:91528-98146 GCF_000697945.3 Frankliniella occidentalis | reverse complement strand
ATGTGCAACGTGGTCATTTTACCGTACCTTTGTCGAGAAAACACTCTAGCGCCCAAACGGTGCAAGACAGTAGAACGGACAAAATTCCCAAAGGGATCTACTTTCACGAGTGACCCCTTGGAGACCACAAAAAAATATTTTTTACCTACTTTTTGCACCAACTTTTATTTCTTTGTTACCCCCTTTCACCCACTTGGGGGTGGTTGCCAGGATTTGCACCAGGCGTTTCGTTGACCAGGACTGACCCCTAAGATACAGTGGAATTTGTAGACCTCGAGCTCATCTCCTTACCCGGACGACAAACAGACACGGGAGCGGTTGCATAAGCCTGCTTTAATGCTTTTTTAAAAGCAGAAGGGCTGGCTAAAAATGAGCGTTTAACGTTGACCAGCCCAAAATTTGAACTACTTTGAACACCTCGGCCACTTTCAGTCGGAGCTCCGTCATTGTCTTCACCACGCTCCGCTACCAGCACGAGCCGGGCCTCGGTGGATTAGCCTTTTATTGCAGCCTACCAGATAGGGTTGCAGACCTCTGGCTCAACTCCTTCCTTTTACACGGACGACAGACGGACACGAAAGCGGTTGCATAAGCCCGCTTTAATGCTTTTAGGCTGAGCGATTAGCGAAGCCCATTACTCCACTGACCGAAAAAGTTTCATTCTGTTTGTGTTTTTGTTTGTTTGTGTGTTTGTCTGTCCGCACGATAACTCGAGAAGGAATTGAGATAGCGATCGGTGCATTTCAGGGTCGTTTTGCGTCGTTTTGTACCGTCAAAGT
This sequence comes from Frankliniella occidentalis, assembly GCF_000697945.3. NCBI lineage: Eukaryota > Metazoa > Arthropoda > Insecta > Thysanoptera > Thripidae > Frankliniella > Frankliniella occidentalis. Next base: position 97,367 of record NW_026267213.1, on the reverse strand, counting down.
GTCTAATTCTGGACCAGCAGGGTAAATCCGGACACTACTTTTTTGCATTTTACACCAAATTACACAATGTAGGTTCATAATTTAGATAGATACTTTTCCGGGAGGTTCTAGAGATTTAACTAATTAGTAGTTTCACATTTTAGAGTCGCCCAGAGCAGTGCAATTTGAATAATAGGACCCGACCAGTACACACACTGTGAAGCGGTACTTTTAATGCGTGTGCCGCACAGCACCAATGCTAAGCCACGGTCACTAGATTCAGCTTGAACGTCACTAGGCTGGAGTCGAAAAATTTTAGTCTACTGCGGGCTTCTGCGCGTAAAATTGATTGTACGGTATTTCACTCGATCTGTCACTTACAAATCTTAGTTAAAAATGCATTAAATTTTCAATTTTGACAAAGTCCTGTGAGGTAAAGATTGTTGTACACATCCTTATGGCGTATTTAGCGAAACCAATGTCCTTCTACTAAAATAGCACTGACTTTTGCAGAAGTTGCTTAACTTCTGACATGGACCAATTTTGCCTCGAAAATTTCAATATCACTCTGGTTCCGAAGTTACGGGTTGAGTTGGTGTGTACTGGCACGCAGCTGCAGTGCAGTATTGGCATATCGACCTGTTCTACTGCCATTTAATAGCAAAAATAGGGACTGTCCGGATTTGCCCCGGCTTCGGGTTTAAATCCGGACGTGGTTTCAGAGGCTTGTGCAGGTGAACTGGCTCAAAGAAAATTTCCTCTCCAGATGGAAAATATGTATCTTGGCGCCTAGTTTCTAGAATCCGCTGGAATTTTTCATACCCCTACCGGTTTTAGAAATATTGAGGAAAAACGGTCAAATTTGTCCGGAATATGACACTTTGACGGTATCATAAAAAGACAGATCGAGTTCGAAGATGAGCATTCTAGTTCAGAAATTGGCTTTTAAAAAAATCAAAAACTACAGGTCGCAAAATGTATTTATATCTAATATTTTGATATGGGTTCCCAAGGGGTAACTCGTCAAAGCAGAGCCCCACGGGCGAAATTTTCGTCCGTTTTTCGAACTACCTTGTACCGTTTAGGTGCTAGGGGGCATTTCTTGACAAAAAAGAGGTGAAAATGATCAAATGGTCGATTAAAACGTTAAAGAGACTTCATTTCGAAAAATGGTACAGACACTCCTATTACCCCGTTTCGGGTGTCAGCGCCGCAGGCCTAGCTATATGTGCGCCACACTGCAAAAAATTATGACAGGAAAAATGACAGCATCGCCGCCAATTAATTTTCCAGGAACGTCTGTTATTCGAATAACAGCATCGCTGTAATTTCAATGATTAAAATTTGGTACAGGTAGCAATGTACAGGACCACTGTACAAGCAAAAGCGGACAAAACTGCCTACAGTGGAGCCGTCTTCGTACACTGTACTGTGTAAAACCTCGGCTTTCCGGTGCTACAGCAACACTGTACTCCGCGTTCAGTACCTAGGTGCAGTGACTAAGAGCGGCATCTACAGTAACGCTGTAGATCGTTCCGTATCAGACTCAGATTTTTTTTGCAGCGCAGGCGCGTCGCAGCGTAACAGTGTTTCGTGAGATATCGCGAAGCCTGTTACGCGAGACGTGGTCTGGCGTACGTATAGCTCGTTTAAAAGTAGAAGGCCGGGCTGAAAACAGTGTAGATGATGGGTAATATTTTCTGAAAGCCCTGAAAATGTTTGTGAAAACTAATCCCCTTGACGTTGCTCCAGTAAGTGATAATTTTCTTCGTGTAGATGAACTACTTACTTTAAAATCTGTTTCTGTTCATAATGCACTTCACCGTATGAGTGCCTCAAATCTGTGGGTTTCCGCGTTGGCATAACTTAAAGTTTCGAGCACTGATTGCCTACTGCTTTTAAAATCAGACCAAAAAACATTGGATACTTCCTGCTCAAGATTGTCTCCAGTTGAGATTATTAAAAAAATAGCGTCTGCGATTATTACGTCCTCAGTTTGGATGTATTTACGGTCCGTTTGAGGTTGGTAAATATACCTCCACAAAATCTGGCGCTAATTGTCGCCGCTGTGATTCACATCCTCAGGAATAATCAAACGAACCACAAAATAAACGCATGCCCGTATGCCTGCGTCACCTCTACACTGACAAACTAAGTTATCAACTGTAAACACTTGTAAGTGTCAAACAGAGTTGTTGTGCCTGTGCTCTTGCAAGTGTTTAAGGATTGTCTCGGCCCCGACTGTGTAGAGCGGGACATGAACAGCAATGCAGTGATTCCAAACCAGCAACGTACCCCGCGCCCGCGCTAACTCTATGACTAGCTATATGTTCGCCAGACCACGTCTCGCGTAACAGGCTTCGCGATATCTCACTAAACACTGTTACGCTGCGACGCGCCTGGCGCACATATAGCTGCGCCTGCGCCCGAGACGAATTAATGGGAGGGTATTCGGGAACAGTGCCTTCCGGCCCAAAAATTTGATATACTCAGAGCATTTGTTGGGTACTTATTACTCTAAAATTAGGGCCATGTAACATGAAACTTCTGCTGTTCCATAATGGTTTTCGTTAAAGGTTCGAAAATTGACGGATTGTTATGTAAAAACAACGTTTTAGTAATGCTAGATAATCTAGGGACCCTTGAGCCTTGTGGAGGGTGTAGTTTGACGTCAACCGTGTGGTTCTAGTATTACTTTCTGCACAATTTTTCAATATAAGGCCTGTCACGACTTAATAGACCATTTAGTCGTTTTCACCTTATTTTTGCCAAGAAATGCCTTCTAGCACCCAAACGGTACGAGATAGAGCAAAACGGACGAAATTTTCGCCCAGAGGGTTCTACTTACACGAGTTACCCCATAGAAACTCCTTAAAAAATATTCGGTAAAAAATTCATTTTGCCTCCTGTGGGTTTTTGATTTTTTTAAAAGTCAATTTTTGATCTAGAATGCTCATCTTCGCAAGTGATCTGTCTTTTTAGGATACAAAACGACCCTGAAATTCCCAGATCATTCTCGCAATTCTTTCCCGAGTTATCGTGCGGACAGACAAACAGACAAACAGAATGAAACTTTTCCGGTCACTGGAGTTATGGGCTTCGCTAATCGCTCAGCCAAAAATCTGACGACTCGGCCAAGTGTGGGTGTAAAGGACCTTTGTCCCACTCATGCAACTGTCGTACTGATGGACTTTCAGAGTGAGGGCAGAACGACATCCGTGTGGATGTAAATGAAAGGACACAAATGGCAACAGATTTTGTGGAGCTAATTTCACCAGCAGCACACGGCTCGGAAGTACATCCACACTGTGGACGTAACAAACGCATCTGTTAATTTACGTCCAAATCATTAGGTGTAAACTTGTGGGCGTGTTTTCACATCGCGACAATTCTGTCGACGGATTTTCTGTGGACGTGTCTGTCCCGACCCAAAGAACACGCACGGCACCCCTGCTTTGCGACAAGAGCAGCGCGGCCGGCATCCAGCTTTGCACTTGCAAGTAAGGAGAACTTTTCTGCACGCCTGCCATATCATCAAAAACAACTACCAGAAAAAGAGAGGGCCAGAGGGCGAGCGGGTGGAGTAACAAAAGCTGCGGCACCTGCCGGCCCCCGGTGCCGCGCGCTTTGACAGCCCTAGTACAACATGCCCTTTCAGGGCATTTCTGATGAAAAAAGTTGCTTTTTTTGTTTGAGCGCGTTCTTCATGCTTTTTGGCTGAGCGATTAGCGAAGCCTATCACTCTGTCTGGTCGGAAAAAACTTTTTCTGTCTGTCTGTGTATCTGTGTGTCTGTCCGCACGATAACTCGAGAACGAATTGAGCTAGCTCCCTGGGAATTTCAGGGTCGTTAAGTATCTTAACAAGCAGGCCCGCCCTTCCGCCAAACTAAGTTGCCAGCTCCGCTTGGCTCCGCCGGCAACTCCGTTCGGCAGGGGCCGGGTCAAGGTGGGCCGGGCCTGCTTGGCCTGCCGCACCCAGAAAACCCAAATCTTGTCACAAGTAAATTTGCATTGTCTGAAGACCAAAATGCTCTTGGCTTCAGCAAGTGCAATAATTCACTCAGCACAATGTTATTTGCATTGTGCCAAGAACAAATTGTACTCCTCAGCTGCTTTTGCTCTCAAAAAATGTACTTAAAAAATGAACTTCTTAGGACAAGAACAATGCTCTTGCTGACGACAACGCCACAAATGTTCTTGTGTCAAAGTAAAAATTCAAGGAAAAACCAGGCTGCTAGGAGCTCAGATCGTGTAGTGCTGTGGCGGCAAAATTCAAACTGGTGAACTTGATTTCATGTTTTGTATGCCCTTAGACACTAAGTTTAGACCAAATTTTTGTAGGGTGTAATTCAGAATCCCTCAAAAACCAAACTGTGATGCAAAAGAACTCTTTATTGTACATATACTAGCCATATATACGCCAGACCACGTCTCGCGTAACAGGCTTCGCGATATCTCACGAAACACGCTGCGACGCGCCTGACACACATCTACCTAGGCCTGCGGCGCTGACACCCGAGACGAGTTAAGGAGAGGGTATAGGGGAACAGGGTCTTCCGGGCCCAAAATTTGACATACTCGAACCATTTGTCGGGATCTCCTTATTCTAAAATTAGGGACATGGAACTTCTGCTGTTCGGTAACGGTTTTCATTGGCTGAGCGATTAGATAAGCCCATAACTCCACTGACCGGAAAAGTTTCATTCTGTTTGTCTGTTTGTTTGTCTGTCTGTTTGTCTGTCTGTCTGTCCGCACGATAACTCGAGAAAGAATTGATGGAGCGATCTGGAAATTTCAGGGTCGTTTTGTATCATAAAAAGACAGATCGAGTTCAAAGATGAGCATTCTAGCTCAAAAATTGACTTTTTAGAAAATCTAACACCCACAGAATGCAAAATGTATTTTTTACCGTATATTTTTTGGGGGGTTTCTAATTGGTAACTCGTGAAAGTAGAAAATTTCGTCCGTTTGGCTCTATCTTGTACCGTTTGGATGCTAGGAGGCATTTCTTGGCAAAAATTTGGTGAAAACGACTAAATGGTCCATTAAGTCGTAAGAGAGGCCTTATATTGAAAAATTGTGCAGAAAGTAATACTAGAACCACACGGTTGACGTTAAACTACACCCTCCATAAGGCTCAAGGGTCTCTTGATTATTTCGTATCACTAAAACATTGTTTTTACATGACAATCTGTCAAAATTCGAACCTGTATGAAAACCGTTGTGGAACAGCAGAAGTTTCATGTCCCTAAGTGTAGAGTAATAAGCCTCCAACAAATGCTGTGAGTAGGCCTATACAAGGTAGATGTACGCCAGACCACGTCTCGCGTAACAGGCTTCGCGATATCTCACGAAACACTGTTACGCTGCGACGCGCCTGCCATACATCTACCTTGACCTGCGGCGCTGACACCCGAGTCACCAAGTGCAAAAATGTAGACAAAGATACGGGCCTCCGGCCCGTCAACGGCCCGTCACTTCGAATAAGCATGCAGGATCGTTTCGCTTATTTCGTTAAAAACTCCCTCTAGCGCCTCAACGGTTTGAGCTAGAGCAAAACGGACAAAATTTTCGCCCAAAGGGCTCCACTTTAATGAGTTACCCCCTAGGAAACCATAAAAAAATATTTTAAAAAAACGGCATTTTTGGGACCCGTTGTTTTTGATTTTTTAAAAATCCAATTTTTGAGTTACAATGCTCATCTTCGAACTCGACCTGTCTTTTTATGGTAGAAAACGACCCTGAAAATCCCAGGTCGCTCGCTTAATTCGTTCTCGAGTTATCGTGCGGACAGACACACACACAGACACACAGACGGACAGACAGACAGACAGAAAAAGTTTTTTCCGACCAGACGGA
>NW_026267213.1:90788-91478 GCF_000697945.3 Frankliniella occidentalis | reverse complement strand
AATTTAGGACAGTCACTTTTGCATGTAAAAGCCTATGCCCGAATTTAGGACAGTCACTTTTGCATGTAAAAGCCTATGTCCGAATTTAGGGCGCATTGCAAAAACGCTTCCCAAAACTAAACCGTGCCACGAAAAATCAAAAACTTGGTGTCATATTGGAGGTAAAAGTACCAAGTTTTACAAATGTTGTGGTCAGAATAACCCGGGCTTACACTGTTCGAAACCCCATATTCTTGCAAGACACAATTAAAAACGCCTGTTTTAGGGGGCTAAAAATACAAATTTCAAGAATTTCTGGAGGAAGCAATATCACTCACACATTTAGTTTTTTTTGCAGAAATGGAAACCTGGTGGTCTTACCTTTCCATTAAACCCATAGAAGTTAAATTTTGTCAACGCATTATGGATTTGAAGGCGACAATAGTGAAATACGGCACAATGTCCGAATTTAGGGCGCAAGTCCGAATCTAGGAGCAATGACTGTACTTATTGCCTGCCGGCCCCTTTACCTTGGCAGCATTAAAAATGGCAGGGACTGCCTGTTTTTGGGCATCAGGTAGATCTTCCGACAAATCAGTCAGTTTTTGTTTCTTAATTTTTTGCATTCCTGCCAAGCTTCCTTAATTTTTTGTTTCATTGTTTTCACCTGCAAATGCATTTTTTAAGAATCAATTGTCAACAACTATGCAA
>NW_026267213.1:82867-85983 GCF_000697945.3 Frankliniella occidentalis | reverse complement strand
GTTATTGACATTTCAAAATACCACCTTTCTCACCACAGTTCTGAACTTTTCACGACGCGGACAGAAATTATAAATCGAGTTTTCTCAAAAATTTGCTATCAAAGTGAAAAAAAAACCTCTGATACGGCGTCATTACTGGGTAAAACCCTATCGTTTGGTATACTGCACTTGTCTGTATGTATTCCAGTTTCCTCCAGCGAAATGGGTCCTAACTTACACAGCACCGAGCACAATACTTGTTCTTCCACCTCCACGTAGTGGTGTTTGGAGGGAGGGAGGGAGGTAGGTAAAGAACGAGTAAAAAGTCCAGGCCACTGCCCGCGGCCGGAGCCTCCTCCCCTTCGGCGTCTAGGTCCACGGCCACTGCGGCTTCGCCGGCGATCTTCTGCTTGACGAGGTCGTGGATCTTCTCGGCCTCTGCAGGTGACGGTTGGCCCGCAGGTCCTTGTCCACTTTTCGAATGACTCGCCTGGCTGCTGTCCGTCTCAGCTAACTTCTGTATCAATATTTCGAGTATGCTGGGCAGTGGTCAAGCCGCCCGGTGCACGCCATCATCCGAGAGCGCGCCCGGCTCGCCTCGCCCCAGCCGGAAAGGCTGCATCCGGATGCGCGAGTCGCCTGCGTCGCACTGTAAAAAGCTTACGAACTAAATACTTTGCAACGTAACGAACAATTTTCGTTCTTTGTATTGCAAATCGATTGTTTGTAAGGCTAGACGGGTGTTACGAACAATCGGTTTGCATCACGAACTATTTGTTCGTAAGCTTACGAACAATTAGTTCGTAATACAACGCTTCAAAATCCTTCGTAAGCTACGAACGTTTTGGTTTGCATTACGAACCTATAGTTCGTAAGCAATTTACAGTGCGTCGGTGCGCTCGGCGCTACCGTTTGGGGGGACCAGAGTTTCCTGGTTTCATCCACTGGGTGTTGGCAACTGGATGTCCCTTCACCAATACCAAACCTTCCAAACATGTTCCTGTTCCAGGTGGCGCCATCAGTTATAACCCCATCCACTTTGAGGCCGGCTTCCTCGGTCAAGGCAATAGCCTCTAGCACGACTTTGGCAAGTACTTCGCCTTTGGCATTTCCTCTGGCGAGGAAGCAGCCAAGGCTCTGATGCCACCGCCCCCGGAAGGGTTGGAACATGACCTCAAGGACATGGTCCCCCAGTTGGCCATGCTGTTCTTCAGGGGTGTGCTTCCCTATGTCCACAACTCCAATAGCTTTTAAAGAGTGCCTGTCAAATTCAATTCCTTCAGGAATTTTAATTTTATCAATGAGGATAGCCCCTGATTTTTTTTAATAGATGTCGGCCGCCCCTTTTTTAAATTGTAATTAAACGTAATTTTTCAAATAGATATCTCTTACCATGTAACTCTTTCTCATCCCACCCTCTGACTTTTTCCTTCAGAACTTGAAAAAGAGCTGTTTGAAAGCCAAAAACTGGATGGATTTTTTTCATGTACCTGCCTAGCAATGATCTGCAAGGCAAGGGTAGAATTTTTCTTCTTCTAATGTGCTCATATAGTCTATGGCTCTTAATCCTCATGAGCATTGCTTCATAGACCCAATCAAGAAAATACCTATTGCCTGTCGGCCCCTTTACCTTGGCAGCATTAAAAATGGCAAGGACTGCCTGTTTTTGAGCATCAGGTAGACCTTCCAACAAATCAATCAGTTTCTGTTTCTTAATTTTTTGCATTCCTGCCAAGCTTCCTTAATTTTTTGTTTCATTGTTTTCACCTGCAAATGCATTTTTTAAGAATCAATTGTCAACAACTATGCAAGTGAGAAGGGTTTTAAAATTAATGGGGAAACTAAATCCCTGCTTACCTTTCCTCTAAGCTTCACAATTTGCATCTTCCTTTTTGAACTGCATTTTACTCCTCTTCTTTTAATTTTCTTTCGCTCATTTTTCCTACTTTCTCTGCATGATCTGCATCTTACTCCCCTCAGTATACCACCTCTGCAGTGCAATGAAAAAGCGCCGAATCCACTGTCAGAACACTCAATGAACATTTCGGCTTCCTTAATACTGCTCTCTACATCTGCTGCATCTTTGGCCATGTCTATTTTTAAGGGTATGACTTTATTTCCTCTCTTGAGGGACATTTTACCATTATTTTGAACTTCTATGGAGTGAGTAGAGGTGCCCCTATCATTAACTTTGACATGTAATTGTTTACCATCAAAAATGTGTACTTTCCAACCATTCCATGGGATTTTAACTTTGAGTGGGTCAATTGTTGTATCAGGAGGTGGTGGAGCGTTTGCTTGTTCAATTTCCTCCGGCTGGTCCAGTACCTGTTCTATAACCTATGAGGGTAATGCGTAATTAATTGCATAATGCTTGTATTTTTCTGAAATTGAATGTTTAAAATTTACTATACTTCCTCTGCATGTGGAGCAGTCTTTTTATTAGGAATAGCACTTCTGTCTTTGAGACCTCTTCTTTTTATTTCTTTTTTATTGAAGCGTGGAAGCAATTCAGGCAACATACTAGGTATAGCTCCTTCACGGAGCACAGGATTCTTAAGAAGTTCACCTTTAATTATGATACAACACGACCCTGAAAATCCCAGGTCGCTAGCTCAATTTGTTTTCGAGTTATCGTGCGGACAGAAACACACACAGACAGACAGAAAAATTTTTTTCCCACCAGACGAAGTAATAGGCTTCACTAATCGCTCCGCCAAAACATTAAGAAAATGAAACTTCTGCTGTTCAATAACGGTTTTCATTAAAAGTACGAATTTGACAGATTGTTATGTAATAATCAACGTTTTAGTGATACTAGACTAATTAGATGTACGCCATATACCACGTCTCGCGTAACAGGCTTCGCGATATCTCACGAAACACTGTTACGCTGCGACGCGCCTGGCATACATCTACCTAGGCCTGCGGCGCTGACACCCGAGTCGGGCAAAATGCAGAGTCGTAGATTGGCCTTCGGCTCTAAAGAACACAAATTTTACCCGCAGGATTTTATTGTGACAAGTTGCCCCATTAGAGACCATCAAATATCTGAAAAACAACATTAAAATGATTTGGGGTCATTTTCGTGTGGAATTCGCCCTCTGGCGACTAAACGGTTAGAGATAGAGCCAAAC
>NW_026267213.1:78559-82817 GCF_000697945.3 Frankliniella occidentalis | reverse complement strand
GGGGCGCGCGCGCGGAGGAGCGGAGGGCGGGCGGGGAGGCTCCCCTCCACCCCCCGCTCTCCGCGCGCCCGCCCCCACCACCGCTCTCTGTATCCGGTTTTGTTCTTCTTAGTTCTGGGCAGCGCTCCATTGAAATACCCTATTCTTGATGGCTGAACGATTAGCAAAACCCATTCCTCTACTGACCGAAAAAGTTTCATTCTGTTTGTGTGTTTGTCTGTCCGCACAACTCAAGGATAAATTGAGATAGCGACCTGGGAATAAAGCATTCCGGTAAAGCTGAAATGCAGAAGAACGCGGGGAACAGGAAAACGGAAGTCACCATGTTAAAGGATAGCGATTTCCGTTTTCTTGTTCCCCGCATTCTGCTGCATTTCAGCTTTACCGGAATGCTTTATTCCAGGGTCGTTTTGTATCATATAAAGACACATCGAGTTCGAAGATGAGCACTCTACCTCAAAAATTGACTTAAAAAAATCTATAACCCACAGGTCGACCCGTAATGTGGAGTTTAAGTATCACCCCCTTTCCAATTCCGTGACATGAAGCTTTTCTTACGATTTAATAGACCAGGATCTCCCCTGCGCCGGTGGGGCCAGCCTGCTTCTCTCCTGCGCACGACGTCAGCACTTAAGCATCAGCCATGCTGTTCATGACTTCAAGGAGGCCCTGGTCGTCCTCGCCCACCTCCCAGGCATTGTATCTGTGAGGGACGGTGTTTTCGAGGCCAACACGGCGGTGCTTGGTGTTCTTGGCCTGCCACTTCTTGCTCGTGTCCCTGGTGACAATCTTCCAGGTAGGCAGCCTAGCTATCTGGCGAAGGATGGGTACCGTGATTTTATCACGGCTTCCCATCACCATCGCCTCCAAGTTCTCAAATGTGAACGGCTGGTCACAAGAATTGTTGATGGAGATACCCCGTACGTTAGTGCAGTACTTAATGTTGGTGGGGTCTCCACCAATCGCCACAAAATAGGCGTAATTTTGGGGGGCCCCTGCCACCAGCTCCAAAATAAAGGAGCCAGCGCCGAAGTCCTCGGCCCTCTAGTCACTGAGATCTCCCAGTTGGGTACCTAGTGGCAGATCTGGCTCCACTTGAAGATTTTAGTACACATCATAAAATGTACTTACAACTATGGCAGTACGACCAGAACCCGCTTCCTGCAAGCTTCGACGACCAGCGGTTGGGGCTGGTTGAGTGGCCTGGGTGGCCTGGGCAGGCTGGGCGGCCTGGGCCGGTTGGGCGGCCTGCTGCCCACGACCCCTCAGATGCAGGTGGTTGTCCTTCCTTAGCAGGGGTTGGCCCTGGGCGGGGGGAGTAGATTGCCCAGGTTGGAGGTGGTGCCAGGGCACCGGCGGCATGGGGTGGCTTACCCCAACAACGTTTGGCGCCCCTTAGCTCTCACACACGCTTCATGATGTAACAAACACACATGTTAAAAAACAATCCAATAACAAGCACCTGAATGGAATCAATGAACACACAGCTGGCTCCACGCCGGAACGTGCAGTGCAGCTGCCTCTCTGTGCCTTTCAATTGCCTTGACCATGTCGGTGTGCTGTAACAAAATAACACACTGTAAAACCCGCTAACTCAAAATGTCACACCGACAGTTGCGCCACGAACTTGCCAAGTCGAGTGCCTTCTCGCTGTTAGCTGGACCATTCGGAGGGGGCATCGGGCCCGGGGAAGTTGCTCTAGGTGTGCTGGCCGCTTCAGGTGCCTCCCATGATTCACGGCTGTGAAAACGCGTTCATAATGAAGTATTAGTTTGGTATCATGGCGTTCGTCATCCCCCCCCCCCCTCTGCACCACAAACTGCGACACTGTGTATTCAGCACTCTACAGATAGAACATTGTGTAATCCGCACGCCGCAGATAGAACATTGATGTTAAGACACGTCGAAATACTTTCTCATTACAGCCATGTACTTGACGGTGGTGTTGTCATAGGAGGCGTCCAATTTGGTGGAGTACAGTAGTGGTTGCCGACATCGGCCTGCAGCTCCTCGAGCGTCGCAGGGGCCAGCACCTTGCTGTCCCAGATCCCTGAGCAACGTATTTCAGCACCTCACCTAAGTGGTCGACAGTTCGGACGCTGGAATGACAAGCGACGTGGGCTGCCAATTTCAAGTCCACAGTCTTTGAACTTTTAGTTAACTCTTTGAATCCTATGAATAAGAAACGGCATATTAGGTTACGGAGGGCCCATGCGTATGCGTGTAGGTATTGAAAGCGATAATGAATAGAAAGAGTACGCACCGTGAGACAAGATAGTTGTTTACTATCCCTCTGCCTGGGAATAGCAGTTGCAGCCTTTTTGTGTTTCTCGAGAGTGGCGTGATTCGTCAAGTCAGTCTTGTGGGCTCTAAGAAGAGTGCGACAATACGTACAGTACGCCTATGGTTTGCCTTTTAAAATGCATTTTCCCCAGCTTTTTTCTAGCCATCCTAAAAACAGTTCATGAGGTGAGGGGAGCACGTGCATGACGAAAAAGGTCTATAAGCTTAGGTGATGTGTAAAACAAACTCAACTATCGCCAAAACAAAGTACGCCCACGTAATGCTGGATTTAGTCTCATGAGGCGAGGCCGGTCATTCTGTCCTCACCTCAGCTAAAGCACGGGCCTCGAAAATTTTGAAGACTGTGATTGGCTATTTAAGCGTGACAAGCCGATCAGAGCCCTCGCAATCTGTGAGGCCCGTTCCTCAGCTGAGGTGAGGACAGAATTACGGGCCTCTCCTCACGAGACTAAATCCGGCATAAAATACGCAGATGCCACACCATGTCTCGCGTAACAGGCTACGCGAGATGTCACGGAACACGGCCGTCGGAAGTGGGGTGCAGGGGTGCCCCCCCCCCCCTAAAATATTCTAGGGGGAGCGCCGCCTCCCCCCTGAATTCCAAGAAATATTAGGGAGAAAGTGAGGTTTTCCCGAAACCCCCAGTTTTTATGGATTTAACTGGCGTTGTGAGGTGGCTCATGTAAGTGGTCATTCAGTGTGTTGAGACGTATAACAAAGCCTTGCTTGCGTTCAAGCATATGGGAGACCATGGCCGTCTCACACTGCATGCTGCTTCATGTCCACAAGAAACGGTCACAGAAACTACTGCCGATTGACTCTGATGACGGCACACTACAAGAAAGACGCTGAGTGCTAAGGACAATTTTGTGCAAAAAAAAATTGTTGGACAACACTATGTCCTAAGGAAAGATAAAACCAATTAGTAGTAAAAAATTGTGTGCAAAAAAACACCCCCCCCCCTTACCAAAAAACACTTCAGACGGCCCTGTCACGAAACACTGTCACGCTGCGACGCGCCTGGCATACACCTACTTAGGCCTGCGGCGCTGACACCCGAGTGGGGCAGAAGGAAGAGTCGTAAATAAGCCTTCTGCCCAAAAGCCACAAGTCCTGCTCCCCATGGTTTTATTTTGACGAGTTAAACCAACAGACACCATGAAATATCTAAGAAAAAACATTGAAATGATTTAGGGTCCTTTTGGTGTGGAAAACTCCTTTTGGCGCAGTCAATACAATAGTCACAATTCATTTAAGGCAGTCCTAGTATCATTAGCACAAAATTTCTATTTTGGTATAGAACGACTAGAATGGAAACGTTCTCCGGCAGGAGACAGGAGCGGTTTGGTTGCACTGTGTTCCCCGCCGTGGAAAAGTCCCTCTCACTGCTGGCAGATGTAGCAGGGACGGCGAGGTAGCGCCGGTAGCGGCGAGCCAACCGCGCAAGGGTGGGGTACCGCTTCTGGCGGGTCTTCCACCAGGTCAGCGGGCACGGGTTGTGGTTGATCTGGGGCCCCGCCACGTATTCGGCGTATTTTGCCTGCTACGTGCGCGCGCCGGCAGCCGCCCCCACTGAACAACAAGTTGCAAGGTGTACCAAGTGAATTTGCTACATAATTAATCTGCTCGTTCTTTACGGAATTTGTTTTGTGCTTGATAGCGCACGTTGGTTTTTGTTTTGTGCATCTAGCGCCTGCAAAGCAGTAGGTAGGCAATCCCGCCATGCAGTCATGTGACATTGGTGGTGGTACGCGACACTGGAAGGGGTTCTGGTTCTGGGGTTTGAAGTGGCGGTGAAGTCTTCTCGCCAGACAGTCTACGGCAAAAAAAAAATTGTCCCCGGATTCAATGGAACTTTTTTTTATGTGGCATTTTACATTTTATGTATGCCTAGCGTCCTAGGTGGCCCCATTCTTGGGGCAAAAAGTCTTTTTTGTCACTTTTGAAAAATAAG
>NW_026267213.1:77983-78509 GCF_000697945.3 Frankliniella occidentalis | reverse complement strand
CAGTGATGATCAAAAAGTTTCGCGTCTGTCTGTCTGCGTGTCTGTCTGTCTGTGCGCACGATAACTCGAGAACGAATCGAGCTAGCGACCTGGGATTTTCAGGGTCGTTTTGTGTCATAAAAAGACAGATCGAGTTCGAAGAAGAGCATTCTAGCTTGAAAATTAGATTTTTAAAAATTCTAAAACCTCAGGTCCCCAAAATGGAGTTTTTTTAAAATATCTGTTTATTCTTTCCTAAGGGGTAACTCATCAACATAGAGCCCTTTGGCCGAAAATTTCGTCTATTTGGCCCTATCTTCAACCGTTTAGGCACCAGAGGGATTTTTCTACACCAAAATGACCGCACAACATTTCTATGTTTTTTCTCAAATATTTGATGGTCTCCGGTAGGGTAACTCGTTAAAATAAAACCCCGAGGAACAAAATTTGTGACTTTAGGGGCTGAATGCCTACTTACGACTTTCCCTCGACCAGGGTGTCAGCGCCGCAGGCCTAGGTAGATGTATGCCAGGCGCGTCGCAGCGTA